>NC_056738.1:227620089-227882589 GCF_019279795.1 Protopterus annectens
TCTGTGCAGGTAACCCAGACAATTTCTCCAACTCACACATATTATGCACCTAAGAGCTATACACCAGGTTTGCTAGGGGTGACATTCCTAAAGGGAATCTTGTGAGGGATGCAGGTTATGCACCGGACCCCTGGCTCATGACACCCATGAGAAACCCATGTAAACACACTGAGCAAGGATATAACAAGGCCCATGCTTAAACTAGAAATTTCTTAATATGTGTGTTTAGATTCCTGATATCTAGATTCCTTTCTCTAGACACATCAGGAGGTGCACTGCAGTATGACCTAGTGATCTCTGATGAAATACAGTCTGTGCCACATTTTATAATATAATACTCAGGAAATAGCTTCAACAAGGACAGTAAGGAGTTAGATGACAGTTTCAAGGACAACAGTCAGGGCCAGCAGTAGTAGCAGGTACAGATGAGGACTCTGAGGGAGAATTATCAGCTGCAGATGGTGTTGGCAGATGTAGGTGTACATGGTATGTCCTACCTCTGGCTAAGAGGCAAAGGATAGTATACATACTCACTACCTAGCTGAAATCCTAAGATCCCACACATGTACAAATAGGAAAATCAATGCCTTTTAAACAGCACAGCCTTTACTTAACCATGTAATGGCTGTGTTCTGATATCATAAGACAGGGATAATCCCCAAGGACACAACTTATGCCTACACTAATGACAAGGTAAACATGGAACCAGTAAAGAAAAAAGATAAGTTATAGAACTGATTACTCTTGTATAGAAATATGTATATGCAGCTAAGCAGAGAATTTGTCAGGGGTATACAGTTATGTCAGTAATATCTCCTCTGTCAGATATTTACTATATTCCCTTATGTATTACAGGCAATGCTGTGAATCAAGCATTTCAATTGACCTTCATGTTTAAAACGTGGATCAGTTCAATCAAACCCTCATTTGCACAACTATACCAAGAAGCAAGATTGAAGTCCTTAATGCTTCCAGTGCTATTATGACAATACTAACTGAAATACAATGAGGTTCAACAATTATAGAAGCAATCATTCACAAATGGATTTTCCACTGTGATGCATATTGATAAATACAAGCTTTCGAATAAGCAAGCATTAGCTGTCCACTATGTCCATCAGACATATATGCAACCCTAAGTAACAATGACATGAGGAAGGGGGAGTGCACAGTCATCATCATTTGTCCAGGGTGGGGGTGGGTAGGAGGACACGGCTGACACCAAAGACGTCAGTGTGTGCAAGTAAGAAGCACATATATCTTGTAGACTATACAGTGTTCAGGGCCAGGAACAGCAGATGACTAGCACTAAAAAGTGCTGTTTACATAGTCTGCATATATGTGAAGTGGTATGGGCAAGTGACAAGATCTTGTTTCTATGTATGTACGTCTGCATGAGCACAATCAAGCACTATACTAGCACTACATCCTGGCATCTTGCACACGTGTGAGTCGTACATGGATGAGTACTCAATTCAGCATCATTGCCAGGCCACAAGATCTACCTCTGCCAAGATTTACACTGCTCCTTCCACAGCCCTGGCTGCAAGTCAAGGTGCTACCTGAATGTGAGTGATGTTTGCTGAATGAGCTGTCCTCATGACTACATCCAGGATCATGACCCAGTAGCTTACTGCATCTGGGTGTGGACACTGCAATCACTGATAAAAAAGTAGATGTAGTGTCACTACAGGATTAACATCTTGCACAGCCATGTCTGCTAACACCAGAAGCTGTAGTGGTTCTCTGGCAACATGGATGCCTGCCCTTCCCAAACAGATTTCTATTACAAAACTGCCCAATCCAGTGTATCGTTCATCCTTTCTAAGGAGTTGCATGCATAGTTCAGGGAGTCATGACAGAATGCATGATGTTTAGTAGTCACACAATCTCATCTGAGGCCTCGGTGAAATGTGCATATGCCTCCACTACTTGCAGCACCTAATAACACACCAGTATCAGAAGGAGAGGGGACAGCAGGCCTCCTCTGAGCAACCCTACCAACCGCCCTATGTGGCACCATGGCCTCGCAATGGCTACTAAGAGAAACAACCAGCTCTGCAACTGGAGTAACCCCAGTAGTCTGATCAACTGTGTCACCCTCAACTTGTCCTATATCAGAGGTCTGTGTGTAATGGGTATACATAGGCACATGGACTGTGCCTAAAATATGGGCATGGGATGCGGGAGCCCAAACTTCATTGTCAGAATGACCCTCTGAAAACCCACTATGTGCCTGTGCATCAACATCACCATCATCATCATCAGAGGCTTCAGATACTCCAACATCAGGTGGTAGGACTTCCACAATGGCACTCTCAGGATCGCTTCTGATAAGAAGCAATAAACACAACAGAAAAAAGGAGAATAAAATTAATCACAAATTTTCCTTATATGAAATGTTTGTAAAGCTTTAACAGTTGTTAAGGCAACACAAACTTTATTTACATATAGACCTGCATTTATCTAATAAACAGTAGCAACAATAACCAAATATGTGCTTACCATGTGAAGGTGGGCTGATAGCCTACAATGCAGAAGCGAACAATTGGATCCACCCCCACTTCCAAAACAAACTCTGCTAATTAGCTATGACTATCACTGTTTATCTCTCTCTCTCTTTATATATATATATATATATATATATATATACATATATATATATATATATATATATATATATATATACATATATATATATATATATATATATATATATATATATACATACATATATATATATATATATATATATATATATATATGTACATATATATATATATATATATATATATATATATATATATATATACACACACACACACACACTTATAGGTAAATATATAATATATCAGGCATCTTAGATAGATGCATATAAAGCTATAACAATGGCACTTGCATTTTTCATACCTGACATATCTGCTTGTGACACTCTGGATATATCGTCCACATCTGCATCGATGTCAAGGAATCTGGTGGAAACCTCTGCAGAGCTATCTGGATCTCTGACAGTGGATGGAAACTCCTCTTTCAGTAAGTGGAGGTTTAGTAGCAGGACCCCCCCCTCCCAGACAACTGTTTTCAGGCAGTAGTATCCGCCACATGGTGGGCAGAGGTTATCATGTCACTTGCCCAGTTTTGTATCTAAGAGCAGGTTCTCACATGCTGTCCAACAGAAATAATGTGATCAACCATTTGCTGCCATATCCTGTTCTGGGCAGATTGGTAACCTCTACCTCTCCTTAACATAAAAAGCCATAGTGATGCAATGCCTGGATAATGACCTCATTTTCTGCATCACTATATGGTGGCTTGTGGGGTACATATTACTTCTTGGATGCCATATCCCCATATGAGATGAAACCGAAAACAGAAGCACATAATTGCATATAGGCTCATAGGTTCATAGGTGTGTACTAGGCTAATGGCCCTGGAGCCTTCACAAGCATAGCCCATAGGATTAGCCTGGCATTGTGCCACCCAACCTTAGTTCCTAGTGCCTCTGTCAAAGATAGCTAATGGAGTGATCCCTGACTTGAATTTTCTATTTCCCATCCACTCATCAAGATTTCTCTTGAAGAGGGACAGTGAGGTGCTCTGCTTGGCATGTATGGGAAGTCCCTGGGTTATGAACCTGTACCTCCAGCATGTTCTGTTGATTGTGATAATGAGGTTGAGGTCTCTGGAGCTTGTGGTGTGGAGGGATTGGGATTTCTTTATATGTTGCATTTCTAACAGAGCTGGGTCAGACATGGCTTTGTAAGTCAAGCAGAGATCGCCTCTAACTAGGCAATATGAGAAAGTTAACAGTTGGAGTTCTTTGAGTCTGTCCATATAGGACAAGTGTTTAAGGCCTAGGATCCTCTTTGTCAGGTACTTTTGTGGCCTCTCCAGTTGTTGCAGGTGTCTTGTGAGATACATGCCAACTAGAGCATTGTACTCGATGACTGGCCTAATGAGGGAAGAGTAGAAGAAGACAATGACCTCTTTCTTCCTGGATACAAAACCCTTAGTAATGAGATGTGCCACACAGAAGTACTTTCTAAACACATTGGCAACGTGGTGGTCAAAAGAGACGTTGATGTCAACCTGTGTTCCCAGATCTCTTATAATGCCTTCTGTGTTCAGTGGACTACCATCAATGTGGTAATTCATGGGAACCGGGTTTTTCCCAAAGGGGATGAAGACAAATTTTTTGGCAATGAGCTTAAGGCCATGGTTCTGACACCAGTCATTGGTCTCATTGAGGTCTTTCTGCAGGATGTCAACATCACTTGGGGAGTTAATAATAGCTCCCAACTTGCAATCATCTGTGAACTTTGTCAGCCAGAGTCTCTTCGTGTTGGCCTGGACTTCAAAGATGTAGATACCAAACAGGAGAGGACCAAGGACCAAACCCGGTGGAACTCCACTCGTGACTGGTCGGCAGTCTGACTTGGAGTCAGCTACTTTCACTGTGGGTTCTATCTGTGAACCAGTTTATAACCCACCTAGTGATACAGGGTTTGATGCCTAGTTTAGTAAGTTTTGCTATGATTCCTGAGTGGGAAATGGTATCAAAGGCCTTGGCAAGATCAAGGTAGGCTGCATGAACCATCTTACCTTCATCCACAGCTCTGGTGACTGACTCAAAGAAGTTGACCAAGTTAAGCAGGCATGATCTACCCTTCACAAAACTAAACTGTGTAGGATTCAGAGTTTGGAGATTCCCTATATCCTTGTTTATTAGGTCCATGATGATGCGTTCCATAGCTTTGCATATCTGACTTGTCAGGCTAATGGGGCGATAGTTCCCAGAGTCTGTAGTCGCTCCTCCTTTGTGTAGTTGGATGACTGTATCAGTGCACCATTCAGTATGGACAAAGCCTGAGATGAGGCTGGGATTGAACAGGGCACACAAGTGAGGTGCCAGTTCACTCTGTAGTTCATGTAGAACACAGCCAGGAATACTGTCAGTTCCCATAGAAGCTGTATTCTTCACCTTGGACAGTGCTGTTTTACCTGTGCAGCAGTAATACTTGGTGCATGGCAATCTACTGGTAATTTGATTGGTCCTTTGGTGGGGAGGGCTAAAGTTAGCACTGACTCTGTCCGCCAGTATATTTGCAATATCTGTTGGCTCAGTATAGGAGGTACCATTGTGCAGTTGCTCAGAGCAAATCTGGGTATTGCCATGGAGATTCTTTACATAACTATAGAAGGCCTTGTGGTTGTCTTTACTATCTGCTGCAATGCTGTTTTCATAGGTAGCTTTAGAGGATTTGATGAGGGATTTCAACCTTTTGTTGAGGCTGATAAGGGAGTGTTTCCAGTCTTGGGACTTCACCTTATTGTGCATCAGTTTCCTCCTTCTGTTGTAGAGCTTGTTTATGGCAGGGGACCACCAAATTGGCTTCCTTTTTTTTTGAGGAGAGCATCTTAGTTCTATTGGATATGGCGAGATCCATGCATATATTATCCACAGACACTATGACTGTGAGCTGAAATATGTGTTCCTGCATATATCCAACATGCATATAAATGATTTAAATGTTAATTACTCCCTATGACTACACCCAAGTTAAGATCCCCTCACCCCCACCTGAAAACAGATTTTATCAAAACTAAATATCAGCACTGATCTATAACACTTCTGTAATGGAGATAACATAGGTTTAGCTGTGTAATGCATTGTAACATTAACAATAACATTTGAAAGTGTAGCTGTAGACATGTAAGACAAAACTAGAATAACTGCCATATCCACTCCTGTGGAGGTCAATCACGTAGAAATCTAAAAAACAAAACAAAACACATTTTTCTCTCTCTGCTAACATAACAAAATGCCTGACCTTCATACAAAGTTAGAATACACTCATCTACAATAGCTGTGCATACATCAAATGAATTACAAACTGAAAAAAATAGGTCATGTAGCATCTTTAGTATACTTTTTGTAATGCAAGATATTGTTATGGGAAAAGAAAGGGATGAAAGAAAAAAACATTTCAGATAAAGGAAATAAAACTGCTTTTCAGTAATCAATGCAATTCACCTTTTAATGTTAACATAAAAGTATATTATGTAAGATCTAGCAACATATCTTGACAATACAGCAGTGATGAAAATAGATAATTCTCCAAAAGCTGTTTTTATTTATCAGTATTGAGATAAAACAGAAGTATATTTGCTATTAAGAAAGCATAGATAAAATAATGAGGCACAAATGGAAAGAAAGGGATACACCTGCAATGCTTGCAGTCTTTATTACTGTGTGAGTACATGGGCATCCAATTTGCATTTTTCCACTCATTCATATATTTACTGTTAAATTTCATAACTTCTTTCTCTGAACTTTCAATGTGCCTTATTGCACTGTCACATTATCTTTGCATCCAAGCTGTTTTTCTCCATGCTAATATATATCTTTCTTTGTGGCAACTATCAAAACAATCTCTTAAATTATTGTTTTAATACCCTTGATTTAGGATTCAAATCCATACAGGTCCTTGTTGCAAGATAATGTTGTTCGTCTTTCGGCTTTTTCCCGGTAAGGGGTCGCCATAGCGGAACTCCGGTCCACTAATGATTGGCAGTAGATTTTTATGAAACGCCAAGGTGCCAGCTCGATGCCCAACCTTCAGCGAAGGTATGCCCATTTACCCATGCATGTCTTTCGAATGCTACCCAACTGTGGGGAGGACATGCAGACTCCACACAGAAGGCACTCCCAAGCCACGCCGAGAATCGAACGGGAGAACCTCTTGCTGTGAGGTAACAACGCTACCGCCGTATAAAGTTGTTTAAACATGTACATATCAAGTACTTGATATACCTTTTTTTTATTTTCACTTTTTTCATTATATCATCTGCATGCTGCTTAGCATTGTGCTCCATTGACTGGCAAAAGTCAATAGCTCTGAGCTTAATTTCACTAGTCAAGATGACATCAATAGTGCAATGAAGACTGGCATTGTTGCCCTTTCTTCAGCAGTCTTAACATACATGTATGCAGCATGGATATTACTTACTTCAGAGAATGCACCAGACAGTTGGCCAAGATGTAATTGAAGTGAATTGAGAGAAGTAAGATACAAGAAGCATTGTTTGAATCATGTTTAGAGGTCACAGTGCAATATGTTCTTTTCTTTTCTTTCATTTTTTATTTTTAAGTTACATTTGATCTCCACTTGGCAATGGCTAAATACAATTCACTGCCTAATAGAAAAGTGAAACATTTAGTTTAGGCTGCTTTAGGTAGAGCAAATATGCCTGGCATCATTGTGTGTCCCTCTGCACAGTGAATAGTACTTACTTCAGAGAATGCACCTGACAGATGTCAAATCCTGTTGTACAAAGTATAACTGATGTGAATTGAGAGTAATAAGGTATATGAAGCTGTCCTTCAATCCTGTGTAGAGAACCAACGTAGTTATTCACAATATACACTCTTCTTTTTAGGGTGTGTTTGCTCTTCACTCAGCAGCATGCAAACAAGGTTCAATACCTAAGCAAAAAAGTGAAAAATTTAATTTAGGCTACCTTTGGTGTTTCAAACATGCTTGGCAATGGTGCACTTTCCTCAGCACTCTTGACAGTACTGAATGGAGAAATTCTACATGCCAACATGCCATTGAGCTATCTCTGTGGCAGAAGGTATAAGTGCACTAACTTTTGATAAACAGCACAGGTAATTACGGGTTGAAATCCAGATACAATATGCTTTTTAGAAAGTGTGTAAGAAGCCAATTTCTCACAACATTTTGATTTGGACAGTAGCACTAAATAAAATTATGTTAAACATGTTTCCTGCAAGTAATTTATCAGTCATCCTTGCATTATTATACTTTCAGTTTAGCATATATCACTATGTTTCACATATAACCTCAAGCTAATGTGTGTCCAATTTGCTAGATATGACAATGATAATATTTAATATAAAAGTCACCTGCATATGTATAATGGGCACAGTACCTTTGTTCTAATTATCAAGGCTCATTGTATACCCCATATATGTGTTTAGGACAGTTATGTCTTATGAAGTATGTATATACATAAACCAGCCTGTACTAATCAGCACATTCAACTGCACCCATCTGAAATATGTTTACAAATAGAAATGTTGATTTTTGCATAGAAATGCATTCCCAGAAATAATTAAAAATACACAGGTATACAGGCCTCTCTGGAGTGTATCTCCATTTATTCTGAATTTACTGTGTCTAATTTCCAGGGTCTATATCCTTTGAATGAAAGTTCAAAATGATGATTGCTGTAAACAGCAAAAATGCCGATAATCAAATCCTTTATTATGGGGGGGATGTGCCCCCCACCCCCCCTGCTAATTATATATACCAACTCCGAGATCGCACAACAGAGAAAAGGGCAAATTTCCCGATCTTCGCTGTACTGCGATCTCACAAAATAGACATCGATTATCGGCATTTTCATTGTTTACAGCCATTGACATATTGAACTTTCGTTCGAATGATATAGACCCAATTTCCAAACTGCAAAAGTGCTTTTCTGTGGCAATTTCAGTTAATAAAGTAAGTTTCAATTTTTTGCATTCTTTATTCCATGGGTTTGATTCCTGGCTGGTACAATATTTTTTTTAACATTGTGTAACGAACAATTATTCACAGTTTATCATCTTTCTCCTTCCAAACTGCAAGTATTAAAACCCATGGCATTAAGCATTCCATTATTGAACACTGGAACCTGTGTCAATAGGATGAGCATCACAAATGGCAAAGCTTCATGACCTCTTGCATATTTCTACAGCTGTGGGGTGTAAGTAGTGCCAATATGTCTGCCAAGGAATTTAACTGTTTTCAATTCTGCAAATGCAGTTATCAAAGCTGTGTGTCTTTGTGTGATACAATTAACATGAGAGATCTGCATTGGGCACCAGTTTAGACATTTTGTTAGCTTGAATTTTGCAGCCATGGCTGGGAAGAGAGAGAATGGTGCTAAATTTAGAGCAGAAATGTGGAGTGTTGAGGACTGCAGGGTGTTTGTGGGACAACACATGAGGCACTACAGCCATTGGTTGCTGCAGGGAGATTATACCTGGTCTCAGTATAGGACTAAGGCTTGGAACAGCTTAGCCAAGGCAGTCTCCAATGTAACAGGCACTCCTTCACTGGGGAACAATGTTGTTATCATTACAGTGACCTTAAGAAGTGCAAACAGGCCCTCCTAAGCCAGTGGGAGGCTAAATTTAGGACTGTGAGCACTCCCAAGTTGTTAAGTATATGGACCCATAACCTGTATATGATTTGGCATTAATGACCTAGCTAGCCAATGCAGGTACTCATGATACACACACATATATATATATATATATATATATATATATATATATATATATATATATATATATATATATATATTTAAGTACTGTACAGTGCAGAGGAGATAGCTGGAAACTGTGAGGTGCACAAGAAGAAATTAACTCACCTCAAAGAGGCACAGGGTAAGAATGATGCAGATTTAAATTCAAGCCAGAACTTTATTTTAATTTTCTCAAGCATTAGCATCCTGAGCAGGCATACATCAGCCTCCGTCTCAAGCACGCATGCCTTCCCCAGCAACTCATGTTGCTTCCATAAGGCAAAGATAACAGCAGTTTAAGTGTGTGTCTGTGTGTGTGTGTGTGTGTGTGTGTGTGTGTGTGTGTGTGTGTGTGTGTGTGTGTGTGTGTGTGTGTGTGTGTGTGTGAGTTCAGTACAGAGAAACAACAATTTCTCATTATTTGTGGATAAGAATTTATACAATATTAACAGCAATACTATGTCAGGAAGAATTAAATTATGGTAATTGCAATTATTAAATTAGAATGCATATTTCCTGTCATAGGGAAATAAAGGCCGCTACTTCTTATATCATAGTAGTAATATTTGTTTATTTTATGATACATAAATTCCTTTCCATCATATATGGATGTGGCAAAGGTGATATTAGCAAGTTATCATAATTGTTTATGTACTACCAGACCAAGTTTATTTAAAAAATGTGGTACTGTGATATTCCATGTATCTAATGATCTCTTTTGTCCCCTCCCTTTCTGTCTCTCTTTTTGGTGGGGGTTATAATTTATTCATCTGTTTACATAACTTGCTGATAAAAAATTAAAGATCAACAGCATTAAGAGATACACAGAACACTGTGACTCAGCCCACCACACCTCCACAAATGGCAGTACAGATATCCAGCACTTTGGGTCACAATCTATGAGTGTTGCCTCGACAACTCTTGCCCTATTTGCTCCAACTACATCAGGAAGCTCTGCCTTGGCTGTTGGTTCAGTGGTACCCTCCACGAGCAGTAGTAGTGGAGGTGGCAATTTTGTCACCCAGCAGGTGGTGACAGGGCTGAGGGAGGATAAAATGGAGATGGGCCTTGGTGCACATATTGGCAGGGTTCAAACGGTCCTGCATTACAATGCAAAGATGATGCCATGTCCAGTCCTTACCTAAGGACCTGCTGCAATAGATAGTGATGCCAAATCTAAGGGGGAGAAGTAATGTCTCCTCCCTATCCCCAACCATGGTGTCCCCTACCTTTTGTCTTGATCGCCATCACTGTCTGCCTTGCATTTCCTGTTTGTCTGCTCATGCTTCCTAACCTAACCTACCTACCCAACCCTCCCATTTCTAAACACCTTTCCCAACATTCCTTGCTATCTCAAAAAAAAATGTGCACCTGACCCATAAAATAAAAAAAATTACGCTCCATACATAGCTTTCCACTACACCTATGTGTCATTTTGACACAATTGATTTTGTCCAGTTGGCCATACAACACTATTCTGTTGTCAATCAGCACTGGTGTGGTGACTCTGCAAAGTCATGAAATTATGGGTAAAATTATAAATTTACATTATAAGAAAACAGATAGACAAGATCTTCTATAGTTATGTAAATAATCTCCTCTGCAATACCCAGATTTGCTCTCAGCTATTGCACAATGGTACCGCCTATACCGAGCCAACAGATATCGCCAATGTACTGGCTGACAGATTCAGTGCCAACTTTACCCCTCTCTCCTCCCAACGGACCAATCATAATACCAGTAGATTGCCAGACACCCATTATTATTGCTGCAAGGTTGAAACAGCACTGTCCAAGGCCAATAATACAACTTCTATGGGATCTGAAAATATCCCTGGCTGTATTCTACATGAACTACAGAGTGAACTGGCACCTCACCTGTGTGCCCCGTTCAATCACAGCCTCACCTCAGGTTTTGTCCCTACCAAATGGAGCACTGCTACAGTCATCCTTCTCTACAAAGGAGGTGCAACTACAGACCCTGGGAATTATTCCCCCATTATCTTGAGGAGTCTGATATGCAAAGCTATGAAATGCATCATCATGGACCTAATAGATAAGGATATATGGAATCTCCAAACTCTGGATCCCACACAGTTTGGTTTTGTGAAGGGTAGATCATGCCTGCTCAACTTGGTCAACTTCTTTGAGTCAGTCACCAGAGCTATGGATGAAGGCAAGGTGGTTCATACAGCCTACCTTGATCTGGCCAAAGTCTTTGATACCATTCCCCACTCAGGAATCATAGAAAAACTCACTAAGCTATGCATCAACCCCAATATCACTAGGTGGGTTGTAATATGGCTCACAAATAGAACCCACAGTGTGAAAGTAGCTGACTCCAAGTCAGACTGCTGACTAGTCATGAGTGGAGTCCCACAGGGTTCAGTCCTGGGTCCTGTCCTGTTTGGTATCTACTTCTCTGAAGTCCAGGCCAACACAAAGGGACTCTGGCTGACAAAGTACACAGATGATTGCAAGTTGGGAGATATTACTAACTCCCCAAGTGATGTTGATATCCTACAGAATGGCCTCACTGAGACCAATGACTGGTGTCAGAACCATGGCCTTAAGCTCAATGCCAAAAAAATGTGCTGTCATCCCGTTTGGGAAAAGCCTGATTTCCATGAATTACCACATCAATGGTAGTCCACTGAACATAAAAGGCATTATAAGAGATCAGGGAACAAAGGTTGACAGCAACCTCTCTTTTGATCACCACATTGCTACTGTGGTCAGAAAGTCCTTCTATGTGGCACATCTCATTACTAAGGGTTTTGCATCCAGGAAGAAAGAGGTCATTGTCTCCCTCTACTTCCCTCATTAGGCCAATCATCGACTACAATGCCCCATTTGGCATGTACCTCACTAGACACCTGCAACAACCGGAAAGTCTGCAAAAGTACCTCACAAAGAGGATCCTAGGCCTTAAACACTTGTCCTGTATGGACAGACTCAAAAAACTCCAACTATTCTCTGCATCATATCACCTACTTAGAGGCGATCTCTGTTTGACTTACAAAGCCATGCCTGACCCAGCTCTGTTAGAAATGTCACATCTAAAGAAATCCCAATCCCTCTGAACCACACACTCCAGAGACCTCAACCTCATTACCACAATTAACAGAATGTACTGGAGGGACAGGTTCATAATCCAGAGACTGCCCATGCTATGGAATAGACTTCCCATACATGTCAAGCAGAGCACCTTGCTGACCCTCTTCAAGAAAAATGTTGATGAGTGGATGGGAAATAGAAAATTCACCCTGGGGAGAACTCCAGTGGCTATACTCGACAGAGGCACTGGGAACTAAGGTCAGGTGGCACGATGCCAGGGTAATCCTCTGGCGAGGCTTGTAAAGGCCCCAGTGCCATTAGCCTAGTATTCACCTAAGAGCCTATGAACCTATATGGTGGTCTCCCATGACCATTCTGCAAATACCTGCTTTCTTCCTCTGTGTCTATCCTCTAGTTGACAACCCCATATTCAACACTGTTCTATCCACCCCTTTTTTACATGTTTAATCTGGTCAAAAAATATATTTGCACACATCACACATGGCCAGAAATGGCCCATGGAAAAGCCTTCACTTTATATCCTTGGCATTTGTGTGTATTTTGGCATAGAGAAGCTATGCTGAATGACAGTGAACACTGTTTAACTTCTTATTGCAAAAGCTGAAAATTTCAGTTTAATCTGCAGTGGTCCTGTGAATTTCACACAGATGTGCATAAATCCACCAGGCTGTGAGTTTGCAGAGTAAAGGTAGACTAGAGCCAGTACTGCGGGAACAGTTAAGGTACGAGTTCTTAAGCTGCTGGATGCATTGAAGTAGAAGTTCCTATTTGGTGTGTTGAGATAATTACCGTTTGTAGCCTGATGTTTTTGCATAGTGTTATGGGTTTGATTACAGCTGTATGTCAGTTTATTACTTCATGACATTTCATATTCCTATCATATATTTACATGCAGACATCTGTTTTTCTCTCCATATAAACCATTTCCTTAACAAAACATTGGAATAGTGCAACAAGACACCATTAAAAAAAAAAAACTGCAGCCTCAGTAGGGAAAATTATCAAGCCAACCAAATCCTGATTTGGTATTCCTATTTATTGCACTCTTCTATTCCTTATTTGTACCCATAATAATCAGTTTATTGTACATAGTATGACAGATGATGATGTAATAAGTAAAACTAAAGCACCATGGACACGTTCCTAAATATCCTCCAAAACATATTGGGCAGGATTCATGAAGGCTTGCACGGAGTGTAAGAGATGTGTAAGACTCCATGCAAGCCTCACGATCCAGGAACAGCCCGAAACTCCATGTAAGAGACCAGCTAAAACGTCTCTTACACGGACTGGGTGTGGATATGCTAAATACTTCACTTGCAGCCGAAAGGTATGCAAATGAGGTAGAGTAGCGATCCACGAAGCAGAAAGCAGCCCGTGTAAGAGCTGTTTTAGCTGCAGAAATGTACTCAGTTGACAACTGAGTATGTTTCTGCAAAAATCACAATGGAGCCATGTCAGCTCCAAATAAAGGGTGCATATGTGTCAGGCAGCATGCCAATGGCCAAATATGTGGCCACTGGCAAGGTACCCCGATGCAAATATGAAAAATAATTATTTTTTTTCACAGTGCAGCCCCGTGCAAACAGGTTGCGCTGTATAACACATAAAAATGAAGGTTATAAACCCACAAATGTGGGTTTTATGCAATACATGGATTTACAAGACAGGGACCAGCAGACCAAAAAGAACATGGCCACCGTTTAGTGGTTGCTAAGGGGGGAAGCTGAGTCTAAGAGATGTAACTAAGCATTAGTAGGCAATCTGATGTAAATGAGTGTTAGGATACTGAATTCCACTGTCACATAGCAAATGAGCACATTCTGAGTAGTGTAAGAGATACATAAGGGGAGGAATAGAGTAGGAGATAGGTGACATCACAGGGGGGAATGGTAGAAAGAAATGCAGTTCATTGGAGGTCAGTGTTACATGACAGATATCAGACACATATCATGGAAAGAGGAGTGCCACAAGATAAGCATGGGAAAGTCAAGAAATGGAAGGTGTACACTGTTACTTACACCAAAGTTTCTTGTTGGGCATACATGCGCACGTGTGTGTGCCATGAGGTGTGGGTAGGACAGTGTGTGCACGTGTAAGGCAGACTGAGCATGTGGGAGCATGTTGGTAGACTTTTAAGACTGTTTGCGCTAGTGTGCACGCGTGTAGGGCAGACTCAGCATGTGGGAGCCTGTTGGCAGACTTGTAAGACTGTTTGCGCTGGTGTGCGCGCGTTTTAACCTGAATAAGCAGATTCTGAACCATGTAAGCATGTGTGCGCGCATGTAAGCCACTGTGAGCGTGTTTCTGCTGGTATGCACGTTGCTCCCCCCTGAGGAAACAGAAAGGAAAAAGGAAGCAACAGAATTAGTAGGAAGCTAGCAGGGAATACTGCTGGAGCTAGCAGGTGAAAACAATTAGAAGCAGGCAATTACACAGGCAGAATAGTAGCTCAGCCAAGCACTTAAAACTCTGCAAACAGCAGTGCAGGATGTTTCTCTCAAGAGACACTGCAAGACAGGAGTAAGCTATTAGAAGTGAAAACTGAAAAAGCTGAACTCAGAGCAGAAATGCTAGGGGCTGCCATAGCTGTCATAAGGAGACATAGGCGACTTGCTGAGGGTGGTGACAATGCAGATGGTGCCAGACAACCCACAGTGAGGAGACGGAGAAGAGTGTACAGGCCCAGAGTCACATACCATGTGTTACATGAGCTGGAGATAGTAGAGCGCTATAGAGTGGACAGAGACCTCCTGCAGCAAATTGTCGAGCTGTGCAGGCCACGCCTCACACACAGAACCAACAGAGGGGAACCCATCCCAGTGGAAACCAAGGTATGTGTTGGCCTAAGAATACTAGCAACAGGTACCTTCCAGAGACCAACTGGTGATATGATGGGGATATCACAGGCATCAGCCTCCAGGGTACTGCACCAGTTCCTGGATGCCATGTCAGCACATGTTGGTGATCATGTATATTTCCCCAATGCCCGTGAGGTATTGGCCAGCAATATGCGTCTCTTCCAGCAAATAGCGGAATACCCTGAGGTAGTGGGTGCAATAGACTGCACGCACATACACATCAAAGCACCAGCCAGTGAGCGGGGTAGGGCCTACATTAACTGCAAGGGCTTCCCCTCCATCAACTGCCAGGTCATGTGTGATGCCCACGGCATAATAATGAATGCGTGTGCTGGCTGCCCTGGGAGCTACCATTATTCCCATATCTGGCATTTGACGCAGCTGTACCAGACATTTGCCAATGGGGACATCCCACATGGACACCTAGTGGGGGATGCAGGTTATGCACTGGAGCCGTGGCTGATGACACCCATCAGAAATGCACACACACCTGAACAGGAATGCCATAATGAGGCACACGCACAAACACGTAATGTAATAGAGCGTGTGTTTGGGCTGCTCAAGTCACGGTTCCGGTGTCTAGACACATCTGGTGGAGCCTTGCAGTACTCACCAACTACATGTACCCAAATTGTCATGGTATGTGCTATGCTACATAATATGATCTTGCGAAAACATCTGCAGCAGGACCAGCATAGGGCCGGGCCAAACAGCCCCCAACCATTGCCAAGGCCATCACAGACAGAGCGTGACTCAGAGGAGGAACAACCTGAGCCTGCCCCAGTAGGCAGAAGAAGGCGTGCCCAGTATGCCCTGGCCTTGGCAAAGAGGCAACGCATAGCACATACACTGGCTCAGTAGGAACCCTGGGAATGATACCCCTCTCTGACTCACTCATATAATAACATGGATGCCTAAAATGACATAACCTGCTCTCAAACATGTACAGGGAGTGTAATATGTGCATCCGACAGAGGCAGCCCTCCAGCACCACCTGAGGCATGAATGCCATGTGTTAAGTAATGTAACACCATGTAGTATATGCACACTTGAGGACCCTGACTAACATCCTGCCCTCACCAAGCATGATGCCACAATATGATGATGGGATGATCAATTACAATAATTGGCTGAAGTATTGCAGTTAGTCAAAGGGGATCCAATGTGTGCCAGCCTGGGATGACATGCTGAGCATGACATGATGCTCCACCTGCTAGGGGTGGCATGCACCTATCAGTCCAGGCCTCATGGATACTGGCAAAGGCTGTCATTACCCACAGCGTGCCCTGAATAGGTAAGGCTCAAAACACAAACCCACCTCGATAGGTACCACAAGGGATAAGAACCTAGATGTAATGCTACCCAATGCCAGAAGTCTAAACAGCAAGATGCGTGCAGTGTAAACTCACCCAGTATGGAGAATGTTGATATCTGTCCTGTAACAGAAAACTGGGTCAAGGCTCACAACAGCACCCTAACACTACCAGGCTACACCTCATACTGTGCTGTACAGCATCAAAACATGGAACAAGCTACAAAAGGAGGGTGACTAGCAATAATTGTCAAGGATAACCACACCCCCATGTTGGTACCACAACAAGAAGCAGCATGGACTAGCCATGGTCAAGTAACAGTGGCTAAAACTGCTTCCCAGTTTACAGCCTGCTACAGACTACCATCCTAACACCAGGAACTGCACCTGGCCTATGTTGGAATACATGAATATATCAAGCCCCACAAACCACATTATATTGGTTGACTGAAAATACCCAGACATAGACTGGGAGCATTATACTAGCTCCAACACTGCAGGAGAAAAGTTCCTAGAATCCATAAACCAAAATGCCCAGGAACAACGTACCACTGCCACAAGAGGGGTAAGCATACTGGATGTGATAATCAGCAACATGGGTACTGGATGGCAAGATGAGAAGTGTATCCCTCACTGGTAAGACCAGACCATAGAGTAATCACACTGGATATACACATCCTGACCACAGTCCCTGGCCAGAAAACCACAGTGAAAAACATGTGGAAAGCATACGTTGCACCCCTCCAAACTGATGTGGAATCCATTAAAGGCCCTGTGCAGGTGCAAAATATGGGCCACACCTCAGAACCTGTTATACAGGCATTCCATGAACACAGCCAGGAATGCTTGGATTATGCAATCACAAATAACAACAAGACACAATGCCATACATGCAGGCATCTGGCATGCTGGACTCCAGCCATTACCAAACCATGCAAGAGAATGAGGAAGCTACTACATGATAGAGCAAACATAAAAAGGGAAGTAATCACTGATCAGTAGTATGGCAATAAAATATGTCCACACATACAATCCACTAAGGTCAGCTACAACAAGTTGAATCTGTGAATCCTGAGGCAATATTACACCTGCCCCAAGTACACAGACAACCCTCAAATCCCCCCAAGAAATACAAATATATGTGAGAGATGCAACCATTTATCCAAACCGGAGGCTGAGCTCCCTCAACTCAGTACTGTCAAAACTAGTCAGGAGGAGAAGTTAACCACACACACCACAAACCCAGTCCCACATAGACCTATCACAACTGCAAACCAAACACATAAACACAGAAAAACATTCCCGGAGGCCCTAATTACAAACACACCACATGAACATAGGCCTCCAAAGCAGACCACCAAGCAACCACAACCTCCAAACATAGCACATGCAACACATAGTACACAAAGCTGGTGTGCCAAACAGTCACAGGCCAGAAGGAGAAACAACATGCCTGATACAGTTGTAATAGGTGACTCTATATGCAGACACACTGCTGTCCCACTCACCAGACTGAACAAGGGAAAGGGTACAGTAAGCTGCCTGTAGGCTGCTACAATACGCCACATAACACAAGTACACAGGTCACCCCAAAGCAAGTAGAAATATGATGCAGTCATTGTCCATGCTGGTGTGAATGACCTGAGATGTACCTCCCTGGACTACATGAAAAGAGACATAGATGAGCTCTCTGAGTATGTACTCCAGGCCGGTATGACACTGCCCATTTGCAGCATCCTACCCTCACCAAGAATGATGCCACAGTACAAACACAGAATGATCAGCTTTAACAGGTGGCACAATTACTGCTGTCATTCCAAGAGGATCTAATGTCTATCTGCTTGGGATGTCATGCATGACAAGCCATGCTGCTGTTCCAGCGATGGCTTGCACCTGTTACCCCTGGGTGTCTGGATATTGGATAAGGCTTTTGCAACCTCCATAGAGCCTTACATAGGCAAGGCTGAAAAGAATAACCCACCACCCTAGAAAACATAAGTGGTAAGAAACATAAGGGTAATGCTGACCAATGCCAGACTTGTAAACCGCAATATGCATGCTCCTGAGGCCCTCCCCAGTATGGAGAACATCAATGTTTGTGCAGTGACAGAGACCTGCTGCAAGCCTACTGACAGCATGCCAGCACTACCAGGTTATACCTCATATCATGCGTTATGGCCACAAACCTGGACCAAAACATAAAAGGAGGGGGAGTATCCATATTCAGCACAGACACCCATACGTCCAGGTAACTGACAATGCACGAAGCATCGGTGACCACCCATGTGCACCTAACCGTAGGTAAAACTGCTGTACAATCTGTAGCATGTTACAGACCACACTCTCACACACAGGAACCCCACCCAGATGTCCTGAAGACACTGGACAGTATGAATGTCCCACCAAATTCCAAACAAGGTACTCACAAATTACCACATAGGTGGTAAACCATTATGTATGGAAGGAGTAATCAGGGACCCAGGGACACAAGTGGACAGTAACCTGTTATGTGACACTCACGTTGCCAATGTGGCTAGGAAGACTGTCTATATTGGACACCGTATCATGAAAGGATTCACATCTATGTCAACAGAGGTCATTGTGCCCCTGTACTGTTCTCTTATCAGACCCATAATCTAGTACAATGCCTCATTTGGGATGTACCTTACCTGACACCTGCAGCAGTTAGAAAGACCTCAAAGGTACCTCACCAAGAGGATAAAGGGTCTCAAAAATATGTCATATGCTGTCTGGCTGTAGACACCCCAGCTGAATGCAGTCACATACTGCCTACACAGAGGCATTGTATGTCTGCTGCACAAGGCCATGTCCAACACAGGAGTAATGGACATGCTCCACCCCAAAAAACTCAAAGCCATTGGAGCTGTGAGAGTGAGAGATGTCAACCTCAACACATAATGAAATAGGATGTGCTGGAGGGACAGATACATAACCCAGAGGCTCCCCACACCCTGGAACAGAATCCCACTCCATGTTAGGCAGAGCCCCTCACTGACACTCTTCAACAGGAATATTGCCAAGTGGATGGATGATCGTAGATGTACACTGGGGGTCTTCACTGTGTCACATCCAGACAGAGGTACAGTAAAGTAAATCATAAATGGCCATAATATTCACATAGCAAGGGCAAAGACACACACACACTCTGGCTAGGCTTACAAATGCCCTAGGGTGGATAGCCTAGTATGAACCTATGAACCTATGAAGATACAAATTGTACAGGACACTAAGGATAATCCCAAGGCTTACTCAACTGATGGTAGGAACCATGTTGGGAATTCACAGATATGCTCTGACTCACACAAATATTACAAACAACATACCAAACACACACACATATTGCCAACATACAACCTGACAGGTGCAGTGCAAACCCCAGAATGCAAAATATTTATCCCAGCAGACTGCTGGCCCCTGACATTGCAGATGCTGAGGTAACAGCCAGCATCTACAAAGCAAAACACACAGCAGCAATGGTATGAGATGGTGTCCTGGGCTGAGTCCAACATGGACTCCAAGAAGAATGGAATGCCAAATCACACTACTGCTCAATGTCAGCCTTACCACAGGATATGTACCCAAAGAGCAGTGTACAACAACAGTGGTCCATCTCAACAAAGGTGTTGCCTGAATGGATACTGCAAACTATCACCCCAGAATCCTGACAAGCTTGGTCTGCACAGCTATGGAAAGGATCAGCATGTACCGCAGACATAAAGATATTGGGGACCTACTGACACTGGACCCTATTCAGTGTGGCTTTCTTAAGTGCAGATCCTGCCCCTAAACATGTTTGACTCATTTGAAACAGTCATTAAGGTAATTGATGAGGGCAGTGTGGTCCACACAGCGTAGCTGGACCTTGCAATTGTTTCCATACAATACCCTACGTGTTCATTATAGATATGCTCACCAGCTTAAATATAAACCCCTATGTCAGTAGAGGGGTTGCAAAACAGATGAAGGGCAGAACTGACATGGGCAGACATGCTGCAGCCATGTCAGACTACAAACCAGATATAAGTGGCATCCCACAAGGCTTGGTCCTGGAACCTCCCTCGTTTGGTATATATGTCCCATAGGTACAGTCCAACATGGAAGGACTGTGTCTGAACATGTATGCAGAGGACTACAAACTGCCCACCATATCTGACCCTCCAGCTGACACAAGCATCCCACAAAAGGGCCACATAGAAACAGACAACTGGTGCCATAGCAATGTCTGCAAGCTAATTGCAGAAAAGTGTATAGTCAACCCCCGTGGATATACAGTAAGTGCCCACCAATTACCACATAGGTGTTAACCCATTACCTACCTAACATGTAATGAGAGACCTGGGGACACAAGGTGATAGATATCCTGCATTGGACAAACATGTGGCTGTAGTGTTCACAGAAACATACCATATACCCACCTAATCATGAAGGTTGTCAGATCTAGATAAGGGGAGGTCATTGTGGCTCTGCAGTCTTCCTTTATCAGCGTTACAATTGACTACAATAGCCCCTGTGGGATGTACCTCAGCAGACACCTCCATCAACTGTAAAGTCCCCAACAGTACCTCACCAGGAGTATCAAAGAGCTTGAACAGATGCCATGTGTTGCCTGATTAAACAAACTGCAGCTCCACACACTGCCATACTGCCCACCCAGAGGCAAGCTGTGCCTGATGTATAAAGCCATGTCCAAGCTGGAATCAATGAACATGCTGCACCTTGTACAATCTGAATGGCAGTGAGCTATGCACATGAGAGACCTGAACCCCAGCACTGACATACATAGGACAAGCTGTACTGCATGATCCATAACACAGAAGCCACCCCCACTCATGAGTAAACTCCCAATACAGGTTATCCATAGAGTCACTCATCGATTCTCCTCAAGAGGAATCGTGATGAGTGGATGGGAGATGGTAGGTTTACCCTGGGTATCACTGTTATGTCACAGGTAGACAGAGGCACAATATACTAACCATGACATATGTTATGGCAAACTCCACTTACAATGTGTGTCGAAGGACAAACACACTCTCCGACTAGCATTAGAAATGGCCTAGAGCATATCGCTACTGTTTGCCAATGTACACCTATGTTGTGGAATACACTACCAATGTTGGACAAGCCTGGTATAAGTAGTTCATATCTGAACATAATGCAACATGGTCAGATGTGCACAACTGGCCCCTAACCAGGCTGTTGTGCTCACTATGGAAATGTAAAGCAGTGATAGGACTAAAGCCCAGTATACTGTCCACCACAGTGAAAGTACTGAACCAGTACACTATACGGTACTACAGTGTTAGGTCAGTATGAAAGGATGTTGACAACTGTATGCAAAGTATCCCATGCAAACCCTGCAGGCAGAGTATAATCCCTGTTGTGTTCACACACAAAGCAGTTGAACAGTAACTACACAACATGACACACAACACACAACCATAAACAGGAGATATTGTTGAAGTTCACACTCATCCACAAATGTGGTGGGCTGCAGAGTTCAACATATGGAAAGCACACACTGGGCATGCTAGCACACTTTGATAAATGAGACATATGTCAGACAACATGCCATGGGAAGGCTGAACTGGGCGTGCTCACACACTTAGGCCAAATCACAGTTTAGCAGTTGGTCACACATATCTGGTATGTGTACGTGTTATTCCAGGAACCAACCACATTACAGCAATCTGCCCAGTGCACACAGTTAAATGACTGCAGAGACATACGTGATATAGTGGATCCCTCCCATATGCAAACATCTTCCACAGATACACACGTTGTTCATACAAACAGGGAATGCTATGGCAATAAAGACCTGCAAACAGTCTATCAGCAACAAATAATGTGCATCTGACAATTAAACATATGGGTGTAGAGGTCAACACTAGGCTGTTTGCCCTAGGGAATGACAGCTTAGCCAGAGTGTGCTTGGCGTCTGCCTCCCAAGTACAGTAGGCTACTGTGCCACTGTAAAGTAAGTCACATAAGGCACTGTGTGAGGCTAGTGTGCTGTGCCTCTGTCAAGCAGGGACACAGTGGAGATCCCAGGGTTTGAATGTGCTAAGCCACATCCATTTTGTTGGTGTGTGCTGGAAGAGGGTTGCTGAGGACCTCTAACACTAAGTGGGCATCAATAACAGACTGAGGGGAGCCTTATCTGCATTGTCTGGACAATTTCACTGTCAACACTGTGTCGTGATGATTATGTGGGATTGAAGTGTCGTGCCGGTACTGTTCAGAGATGTCCTCCCTCTGTGGACTACTGATCTGCAATGTATTAGCTCACTCTGTCTGTTGGTCAGCTCATATATGGCTGGTGTACACCTGACAGGTGTCCTGTTGTGGAGCAGTCATGGGTATATTTGGGATAGCATGATCAATGCAAACCTTCCACATGCTCATAGAATGCAACTGTCAAGGATTATGCAGAGTGGCCAGTATACTCCCCCAGCATGGGTCCTTTGAAGTCTTCCACCCCAGTCTTCACAATTGTAAAGTCTACTTGTGATAAATACAGTTTGTTTGCAGTGACAACCTTGCCTGGGGGTGGGGATGGGATATGGATGTCCAGAGAAAGGTGGGTATGGTCAGATATCAACAATGGTGGTCTACCTCTGGTGTGGAACAGTGAGTACCCATGTTGCAGATGGTCAGGTGCAATATGTATTCCCCCATGTGGCTGTGGTGAGTGGTTCTGCCATAGCACATGGACTCACAAATTGTAGTGGCTGTAGGTAATGTTGTAGAGGCCTGAGTAGTTCCCACACACAATATGCCTGTACCTGACGTTAACAACTGGAATGGTGTATGTGAATACCTGCATATCCTGGCACTGTTCCCAGCGAAGCAAAGTGTGTGTCCTGGATGTGCGAGGGGTGATCTGGACTGGTTGTGTTGTGTGTTACAGGTTCTGTGGTCACGAAGCATGGTATAGAACATAACCTGCCAGTGCGATGTGCATATCTGACCCTGAAGTAGGTGGCTGCAAATGCATATATATGCTATCCCCCACCTGACAGGTAGTAATAGATGTACATACCTCTGTAGAAATAATGATGTCAGCACCCTATAAATACTGCAGGTGCAAAACAGATGCCCAGTAATTCGGATAGCGTGCTCTGCTATTGCATCTCCCTCAAGTGTCATAATATAGTTAGGTAGGGGTTTGAACCGTGCAAATGCTCAGTGTGTGTTTGTGTGTGTGTGGATAAGCGGGGTTGCTGTGTGTGCAAGTCTGTGTGATGGAAATCCCCCTTTTGGCAACTGGGAAAACACACTACAGGATGCACATTCCCCTTTGTAAACACTGATGATGTCAGCACCCTATAAGTACAGCAGGGGAAGGGAAACCTCCCAGTAATGTGAATAGCGCGCTCTGCTAATGCATCTGTCTCGAGTGTCATAACATAGTTAGGTAGGGTTTTGAATTCTGCAAATGCCCAGTGTGTGTGGAGGGGTGGTTAGTGTGCAAGTCTGTATGAAAGAAATGTCCCTTTTGGCAACTAGGAGAACACACTACAGGATGCACATTCCCCTTTCTAAACACTGATGATGTCAGTCAGCACCCTATAAGAACAGCAGGAGAAGGAAAACCTCCCAGTAATGCGAATAGCAGGCTCAGCTAATGCATCCGTCTCGAGTGTCATAACGTAGTTAGGTAGGGGCTTGAATCCTGCAAATGCCCAGTGTGTGTGGAGGGGGATTAGCATGTGTGCAAGTCTGTATAAAAGAAATGACCCTTTTGGCAACTAGGAGAACACACTACAGGATGCACATTCCCCTTTCTAAACACTGATGATGTCAGCACCCTATAAGTACAGCAGGAGAAGAGAAATCTTCCAATAATGCGAATAGCATGCTCCGCTAATGTGTCTGTCTTGAGTGTCATAACATAGTTAGGTAGGGGTTTGAATCCTGCAAGTGTGTGTGTTTGGATGAGGGAAGTTTGTGTGTTTGCAAGTCTATATAAAAGATATGTGCTTTTTGGCAATTAGGAGAACACACTACATGATGAACATTACCCTTTCCAAACACTGATGATGTCAGCACCCTATAAGTACAGCTGGAGAAGGGAAACCTCCCAGTAATTTGAATAGCATGCTCCGC
Source organism: Protopterus annectens (assembly GCF_019279795.1). Taxonomy (NCBI): domain Eukaryota; kingdom Metazoa; phylum Chordata; order Ceratodontiformes; family Protopteridae; genus Protopterus; species Protopterus annectens. Next base: position 227,644,782 of record NC_056738.1, read on the forward strand.
TAATGCGTCTCTCTCAAGTGTCATAACATAGTTAGATAGGGGTTTAAATTCTCCAAATGGCAAGTGTGTGTGTTTGGATGAGGGGAGTTTGTGTGTGTGCAATTTTGTATGAAAAATATGTGCTTTTTGGCAATCAGGAGAACACACTACATGATGCACATTACCCTTTCCAAACACTGATGATGTCAGCACCCTATAAGTACAGCCGGAGAAGAGGAACCTCCCAGTAATTCGAATAGTGCACTACGCTAATGCGTCTCTCTCAAGTGTCATAACATAGTTAGGTAGGGGTATGAATCCTGCAAGTGTGTGTGTGGGGGGGTAGTAGGGTGTGTATAATTGCAAGTGTGAGAGATCAGTTCCTTTTGGCAACTACTACAATACACCAGATGCTGCATATTCCCCCAGTAAACACAGGTGATGTCACCACACTATCAGTACAGCCAAACAGGGCTAATCGCCCAGTAATGCAAATAGTGCGCTCCGCTACTGGGTCTATTACTACTGTCAGAGCACAGATAGGTATGCTTTGGAAACCCACAACTGCCACGTGTGTTTGTGTCACACAGAATGCCCATGTGTGGGTTGTTGTTCATAACAATGCATGACATTGCTTAAACCAGCAATGGCAATGCACACATGATGTATGTGTGTGACACATACACATATATACCTGTGACCTTCAATAGTTCCCATGTCTGACACATGCCTCAAGTGAATAAATGGTATTTGCACTGCATAACATTATGACTGTGTCTTACTGTGCAGAGGCTGCATGCGATATGTGTATATACAGTGTGAGTTGTATATGGTATCATCCTAACAGCGGGGGATACACATCTGGTCAGGGCCATATAGTCTACATGTAGTCGATGAACAGGTGCTGCATGTTCCCACCTGTTGTGGGAGTGGTAACATGTTGTTCCACTGCAATTCATTGACTACATGCTGGGAACCTTTCAGCTAGTGTGTTGCAGCTACAGTAATGCTCACACACAATGTTCGGCTGGATGCTGTCCAGCCATATAAAGACATATCTAGAGACCGTCATATTCCCAGTGTTGTTAGGGAGGACAGGTGGGTTTCCTGTGTATGGGAGGGTTGTGTGTGCCAGGCTATGAACCAGAAGGCAGTCCAACACACTGTTAGCTGCACATGGATAGGCCTTGATGCTTTGTGTTATGCCAACAACCTGGACGTGTGTGTATCTGTGGTGCCTTGAGATACCTCCCCCCTGTTCATGTGTGGTACATGTGTAGGGGACAACAGGCATGGTATGAGGTATAACCTGGCAGTGATGGGTTGCACCTGTGAGCCGTGAATCAGGAATCTGTTACTGCACAGATATTGCAGTTTAACATGCTGAGGACAGTGTCCAGTGCTTGCATCTTGCGGTGTACACTGCTGGTGTTGTGTAGCTTTACTGTTAGTGTCCTATCCCGTGTGATACCCGCGGAGATGGCTATGTAATCTGTGCCCTGCAGCAAAAGGCACTATGTGTGTATCAGGAGGCTTCGCCAATATACAATGGCCCATGGGTGACACGTGCAAGCTGCCCCTCGCAAATCATTGTGGCTTCCTTAGCATGTAAGCACACGCTGACAGCCATTGGATACCCTATGAATGACATTGGAGATTGAGCAGAATGTAGACATAGAACACCCTTCCTACATATTGTGGTAGCATACCTGATGAGGGTATGATGGCACCCAAGGTCAGGCTCATACCAGCCCATGCCACATGCTGAGAGAGCCCTTCTATGTTCCCTATCATGTAGTCCAGGGAGGTATGTCTCAGGTCATCCATAGTGGCATGGGCAATGACTGAGTCATATGTGTCCATGCCTCTGACTGACCTGTATGCATGTGTTATGTGGTGGACCATAGTGCCCCACGGGCATATCACTGTGACATTCACCATGTACAGCCTGTTGAGCGGGACCCCACTACACCGGCCAAGAGAGGTACCTGACACATCTGTAGCAGGTGTGTTGTGTAGCCCTACAGGCTGTGAGTGTTTGACACATGGGATGAGTGTGCCATGTGTGGCATGTGCTCTGTTCTGACTTAACGTATGCCTGTGTGCCAGCTGCAGAGGTGTGTGATGCTCAGGCAGGATGCTATTCTGAGGCTCCAAGTGTGCCCCAGTGTGTTCATGTGTTTGGATTGCTGTCAGTGCAGGTTTATGTCAGACTGGTATTGTAGTCACTGTAGTATGTCATGCCACCTGACAGGGTATGGCAGTACTGGGTTCAGAGTGCTCAGTCCCCAGATTGGCTATGTGGTTGCATCTCACACATGTGTTGTACATTCCTGGCCAGGGGAGAGGGTTGACTGCATACATGTGGCAGCTGTGACATTGCCACATGACTCACATATACCACAACTGGACCATAGAGGTGATTCACAGGTTACCTTTGCACATGCTACCATAGTAGTGTGATTGCCATGGTGATTACCAACACATAGGGCCAATGGGGAACAACATACTGAAGGTGAGTATGTGTGGGTGTACTGCTTCTGATTTCATAGTGCTGGCATTTATGACTGCACATGTGGGCAAATGCCAGGTAAGTCATATGCAATGTGTCACAGGCAACATACATGCGAACAGGACAGACAGTGACGTTCTGTCAAGTGAGACATTGACATATGTATAGTACGCTATGCAGATGTCACTAGGAATCCACAGAAGCTCTGTAAATCTGCATTGCAGGTGGAATCAGTGTTCCAGGGAACCTCAAGCAAACATGCATGCAAACAAAGCTACAGTAAGCAGGACTGGAAGTAGTCCATTGCACAACAAAGAAGGGGTACCACTTCCAGTAGGTAACAGTGCAAATATGCAGGCACTATAAACATGTACCCAGGAATGCACAGCTCAGATGTCCATGGTAAAACTGATATTATTTAATATTTAATTTAATTTAATTTAAATTAAATTGGTACTGCACACATATCAACATGCGCAAACATCCACATTGCATAGTCATTGTGGGCAACATGCCACCATTAGTGTACATGTCCATCATTGCGTATCACTACTTGCATTACCTTCTCCCCTGTGCTACCTATGTATGTGGCTATCTGTTGACATCCTTACCACTGGTATGCAATAATGTGAAGCTGTTACACTATGGTACTTACTATGGGTGTAGATAACAATTCAGGATAGTCATACAGTTACTGCATCAGGCATGCTGGGATATACACACAATCATATCAGCACACTGTACTGTTACCAACATGATACTAGCAATACACTTCTATGTAGTCACCCTGTGCATCAGCAACATGTTAACCTGTTCCTGCACTGATGTTGGAGATTGCAGGAGGTGGCACAGTTTCATCATATGCACAGGGTGTGAACTAGGTATGCCTGAGTCTGCCACTGATACCACCAATTGACATGTATGTGTATGTGTGTTGGTGAGGGACAGCAGTACAGGGTGCGGCACTGTTGGTGCCGTGTGTGCGTGTATGTGGTAGCCCTAGGTGTTAACATTTTGCATGTGTGTATGCATGCACACAGTTCCAACTTATGGCTGACATATACTGGAGTTTGTGGACAGCCACAGGCAGCACTTGGCAGGTCATACAGATCAGTGTCTGTGACACGGTACCTGTGCCTGGCAGGGGTGCTACGGACCGTATCCGGTACTAAGCCAGAGTGGGTACTGTCATCATAAGCGGGTGTTCGTTGACTGGACACAGGTCCATGTTGGGACTGTCCAGAGCCATGTGCACGTGGTCTCCTGGGGCGGTCTGATGACAGCACAGACCTAGCATTGCTGGGACTGCTGCTGGCACTATGGGGGCATCCGTGGGCCTGTTGTCGTCCGCTCCAACTGCCAGCTGCTGCTGTTGCTGGCATATGGCCACTTTGACGCCGCAACCGTCCACCATTGCCCTGGCTTATGGACATGTAGTTGTGGAACTGCTGTAATATGTCCCCACAATGTCTGTCTATGACATCAGTGAAATTACAGATAGCATCCGCGATGTCCCGCATACTGTCAGTCATGGATGTGCGACATGCTCTCAGCTCCCTCAGACCCTGTCTGGTGTACCTTTCCATACATGACTGTGCTTGCATGACAACCCGAAACATAGCTGAGGTTGACAGACCTCTTTGGGCACGTCTGCCAGAGGCAGTACGCCCATGGATGCTCCCATGAGAACCCATGGGCAACTGTCTGTGTGGAACCATCTCAGGACCCTGCCCATGGCTGCTGTGTGGGGAAGCATGTGCCACAGATACCACATTACCCTGGTCAATGCCCACTGTATCCTGTCCATCACCTAGGGACATTGGTGACATAGGATGTACTGGCAGGATGACTGTGCGCAATGATGGGGTTGACAGCTGTGTACTGTCAATTGGCTGACCAATGATGGACCCTGACACACCTTCCTGTGCCATTACACAGATATCATCATTATCAGTACCTGTGGCACCAGATTCAGGTTCCCTGCTGCAGGACACCAGAGCAGCACCAGAACCTGTGGGAGGAAGACAGGAAACACAGTTTACAATGTCTACACAATGTTACCAGTGATGCACACATGCACACATGCACGCGTGGACACAGGCACACGTGCACATGTGCACACATGCACACATACACACATTCACACATGCACACATGGACACATGCACACATGCACACATGCACACATGCACACCCCGCAGTATACACACAGAGCACTACTGAGTTACACTATTTTTACTAGCACTATCAGGGCTATTATAGGTATTGTTAAAACACACTCACCAGCATGGATGGGCTGCCTTGCTGTAACACCGGAGGGACCTGCAGAAATGTGGGGATTAATGTCAGTGGGCACAACTGTGCCATTGATACTGCGTATGATACAGTTCAGTAGTAAAACAGTTGCCTTTCACATGTCAGCTGCTAATATTGGCAATATCACACCTGCACAATTACATACTATGTTGACAGCTACATATCAAGGACACACCTTACACATGCATAAACTAACAGTGTACAGAACAGTCAAGTGTACATATGGCATATTACCTGCACGCTCCATGTCGTGTTGCTGTGTGGCTCCAGCCTCCATCATAATGCAGGTGTGTTGCTGTTGATGTTCCTGGGCTGGAGCCACAACACTTAGGAGTAGCCCCTCCAGTCTGGTGAGGGGGGGGTGTGTGGCCACTCCACCTCCTGTGGCAACCTGTTGCCTGTGGATATCCGACGCATGCTGATGGCCATTTCTGATTAAATCACTGCAGTGATGTCGTACCTGCTCATATGTCCTATTATGCGTGCCAATGTCATTTACCCTATGGACAAGGTCTTGCCACAGTGCAGCCCTCTCCTGCTGATTCTGGCTGGTGCGGGAAAACAGTATGTCATAATCCCGCACCAGGCTCTGGTGTATCTCTTCATCTTCTGCAGCAGAGTAGGCAGGATTTCGCTGACGCGCCATGTCCCTGAAAGAGAACACAAACAGGATATCAGCAAACTATGTCAGCAAAATATGGCACACATACTATACATGATAGGTTCATAGGTTCATAGGTTTATACTAGGCTATCTGCCCTAAGGCATTTATAAGCCTAGCCCAAAGTTATGTGGCTTACACCACCCCTTATGTTAGAAATAATATGCCCATTAGTTTGTTGTGCCTCTGTCCAGCAGTAACACAGAGATGATTCCCGGGGTAAACCTATGATCTCCCATCCACCGGTCAAGATTTCTCTTGAACAGAGCCAGCGAGGTGCTCTGCCTCACATGGACCGGGATTTTATTCCACAGCATGGGGAGTCTCTGGGTGATAAATCTATCCCTCCAGCACGTCCTATTTATATCCATGCTAAGGTTTAAGTCACTTGCTCTAGTGGTTCTGGTGGATTTGGATTTTTTGAGGTGGAGCATGTCCATTAATTCCGGGTTGGTCATGGCCTTGTATGTCAGGCACAGGTCACCTCTGAGCAGATGGTATGCAACTGAATAGAGTTGGAGTTTCTTCAGTCTGGCAGTATATGACAGGTTTTGGTGTCCCTTTATCCTTTTGATGAGGAACTTTTGGGGTCTCTCCAATTGCTGCAGATGTCGGGTGAGATACATCCCGAATGGGGCATTGAACTCGATCATTGGTCTGATAAGTGAAGAGTACAGGGGAACAATGACCTCACTTGATCTGGATGTGAATCCCTTCATGATCAGATGGGCAATGTAGAAGGTCTTTCGAACCACTTTAGCAACGTGAGTGTCAAACGAGAGGCCACTGTCAACCTGGGTAACCAGGTCCCTGATAACCTCTTCTGTGCTTAGTGGGTTGCCACCTATATGGTAGCTTGGGGTTACCTTGTTTTTCCCAAAGGGTATGACTGTACACTTTTTTGCGTTTAACTTCAGGCCATGGCTCTGGCACCAGCTATCAGTTTCATGAGACCCTCTGAAGGATGTCTGTGTCCGATGTACTATCCACTATGGCACTCAGTTTGCAGTCATCCGCAAACTTTGTCAGCCATAGTCCTCCTATGTTTGCCTGTACTTCTGAGAAGTAGATGCTGAACAATACGGGGTCAAGGACTGAGCCTGTGGGACACCACTTGTAACTGGCTTGGAGTCTGACATGGCTCCAGCAACTCTAACCCTGTGGGTTCTGTCCTTTAGCCAGTTTGCAACCCATCTTGTGACATATGGGTTTACATTTAAGCTGGTAAGTTTCTCTATGATACCCAAGTGGGGTATTGTGTCGAAAGCTTTTGCAAGGTCAAGGTAGGCTGTATGGACTGCCTTTCCCTCATCAATGGCCTTGGTAACTGTTTTGAAGAAGTCGAACAAGTTCAAAAGGCAAGATCTTCCCTTGACAAAGCCAAACTGGGTTGGGTCCAAGGTCTGCAAGTCCCCTATGTCCTTGTTTATGAGTTCCATTATGATCCTCTCCATAGCTTTGCAGACCAGGCTTGTTAAGCTTATGGGGCGGTAATTACCAGGGTCCGTAGAGGCACCGCCTTTGTGGAGTGGGACCACAGTTGCTGTACGCCACTCCTTGGGCACATATCCTGTTGTAAGGCTAAGATTAAACAGCTGCCTTATGTGTGGGTTTAGTTCTTCATTGAGTTCATGTAGCACACAGCCGGGGACACCATCCTGTCCCATTGATGCTGTGTTTTTAGCTTTAGAGAGAGCAGCTTTCACCTGCGCATTTGAGATGTCTGGGAGGCTACACTCTGTTGGGATAGTTATCTCTCTTTTTGGGGGGGAGAAGGGGGTGAAGTTTGCGCTGAACCTGTCTGCCAGTATGTTGGCAATGTCTGTGGGTTCATTGATTTTTGCATCATTTTGGACTAATTCTGAGCATATCTGGGAGTTTCCACCCAGGTTTCTGACATAGCTGAAGAAGGCCTTATGATTGTCTTTTGAATCTATGGCAATTTTTTCTCAAAGTTGGCCTTGGATGATTTTATGAGGGATCGTAGTTTCTTGCTAGTACTGATCAAAGATGCCTTCCCTTTTTGGGATTTTGCTCTATCATGTAATAGCTTTCTCCTCTTATTGTAAAGTTTGTTTATGGCTGGGGTCCACCAGACTGGACGTTTGCCCTTGGTGGAAAGAGTCTTGGTTTCATTTGGGATTGCCTGATCCACGCAGTCCTGAAGGTGTTCATAGAAGGCATTTGTAAGGGCTTCCGCAGCTTGGGTTGTGGTTTCCATTGGCTCGGGGGCCTTGAAGGATACCACACCTGTCTTGAGTAGTGTGAAGTTTGCTTTAGAGAAGTTCTTCACTGTGGTCTTTTGTTTGGGGTGGGGGGATGTGGATTTCTAGTGAGATTAGTTTATGATCTGATCTCACCAAAGAGGGATATACTTCCAGTGTGGAGCATTTTGTCCCCATGTTTGTGATGATGAGATCTAGTATATTTTCTCCTCTTGTGGGGACGGTGACTAGTTGTTCCATGGCATTTGAATTTATGAACTCCAGGAACCTTTGGGCTAGAAAGTTGGGGCTTGAGTAATGTTCCCAGTCTATATTGCGGTAGTTGAAGTCACCCAATATGATGGTGTTTGGTGATAACATTTATACCCTCCAGTGTCTTCAGGAAGGCTGTGTGGGTTTCCTGAGTTTGAGAGGGTGGCCTGTAGCATGCTACAAATTGTAGAGCAGTTTTGCCTATGGTTAATTGTACCTGGATGGTTTCCGATGCTTGCGTAGCCACCAACCTGGAGGTGTGGGTATCCTTGATGAATATGGATACACCTCCTTTGTGGTATGGTCCGGTTTGGGGCGGAACGCATGATATGAGGTAAAACCTGATAGTGCCGGGTGCTCTCAGGAGCCTTGAACCAGGTTTCAGTCACAGCACAGACATCGATGTTCTCCATACTGAGAAGGGCCTCGACTCGTGCATTTTGAGATTTAGACTTCTGGCATTGAGCAGCATTACCCTTAGTTTCTTCCCGTTTTGTTTTCTAGGGTGGTAGGTTTAGAATTTGAGCCTTGCCTAAAAGGCACTATGGGTGGCAAGAGCCTTAGCCAATATCCAAAATCCCAGGGTGACAGGTGCAAGCCGCCCTTCGAAGCAGCGTGGCTTGTCAAGCATGTCATCCCAAGCAGACAGACACTGGATCCCTTTGAATGACACCAGAAATTAAGCCAATTGTTAAAGCTGATCATCTTGTCACTATATTGTGGCATCATTCGTGGTGAAGGAAGGATACTGCTCAGGGTCAGGGTCATACCTGCCTGGGCTACATAATCAGAGAGCTCCTCTATGTCTCTTTTCATGTAGTCCAGGGAGGTATGTCTCAGGTTGTTCACACCAGCATGGACAATGACTGTGTCATACTTGTACTTGCCATGGAGTGACCTGAGTGCTTGTGTTATGTGGATTCTAGCCCATAGGCAGCTTACCGTGACCTTCTCTTTGTTCAGCCTGGTGAGTGGGACGTCAGTGTGTCTGACTATGGAGTCACCTATGACAAGTATGTTTGGTGTTGTATTTGGCCTTAAGGGCAGTGACTGCTTTGCACACTGATTTTGTTTTTTATGTGTTGTTTGTGTGATGTCTTGAGTTTGCAGTTGCTTGGGTGTCTGCTTTGGAGGCCTTTGCTGTTTAGGTAAATTTTTACTCAGAGCCTCTGAGTATGTCTTAGTGTGTTTATGTGTTTGATTCAGTGGTGTGGTTGAGTTATGTGAGACTTGTATTGTGGTGTGTGTAGTTGCCTTCTCCTCCTGCCTGGTCTTGCCAGTCCTGAGTTGAGAGAGCTCAACTGTAGTGATATACTACTACTCCCATATGTAGCACGTGTGTGTCTCTTGGTGGATACACATGTACATGGCCAGATAACAGTGCTCAGCTGACACCTGTGCAACAATACCTGCCACATTCCATACAACATAGTACCAAGCCCCATCAGTCAGCACAGTGAGACAGGTCCAATGCACGACCTCACTCTGGGGGTTCATGACAAGGTACTGTATGTGGAACGTCATCCACTAGTGTGATCTGGACACAAAATAATCGGCCTGGATATACATATCCCACCACCACCAGCAACACAGTAGACTACTTTGAAATATATGTGAATAGACAGATTTTCACTTGTTAGGACTGAGATGGTATCCATGCAGCCCACTGGGCCAGTGGAAGCCACAACCCACAATGCTGACCCCTTTGCAAATGCTTCCCACGGACATCCCTAAGAATGCATGGAACATGCACACACAATTCTAACCTGGACCCTATGCACAAAGGTTAAGCATCCTGTCTGGTGGACCCCAGCCAAAGACATATTGTATAATGATAGAAGGAGGCTACTGCAGGACAGAGCAGAATCACATAAAGGGAAGGCATCTGTGGTCGGCACTAGTAATAAGCTAAGTTCTCTCATGACAACATCCAAGGCCAACTCTGAGAGAGAAATGGCCAAGGACACTAAAGATAACCACAGGGCCTTCTTCAGTTTTGTTAGAAACATGGACCAAAAGCCTCAGATATACTCAGAGTTAGTACACAACTACATAAAATTCACTGAACCCACAGATATTGGCAACATTCTGGCAGACAGATTCAGTGCAAATATCCCCCCTCCCTCTTCCCCAAAAGAAGAAATACTTATCACAGCTGAATGTAACCTCCCTGTCATCTCAGATGTCCAGGTGAGGGCTGCCCTCAGCAAAGCAGAACACACAGCATCAATGTGACCTGATGGTATCCCTGGATGTGTGCTACGTGAACTCCAAGAGGAGCTACAACCGCATATAAAACTGATATTTAACCTTAGCCTTACTACGGGATATGTACCTGAACACTGGCGTACAGCAACAGTGGTCCCACTCCACAAAGGAGGCACCTCTACTGACCCTGGGAACTACCGCCCCATAAGCTTAACCAGCCTGGTCTGCAAAGCTATGGAAAAATTAATTATGGAACTCATATACAGCGATATTGGGGACCTCCAGACACTTGATCCCACTCAGTTTGGCTTTGTGAAGGTCTGATCCTGCCTTTTGAACCTGGTTGACATTTTCAAAACAGTCACTACAGCCATTGATGAGGACAAAGCAGTCCATACAGCCTACCTGGACTTGCCTAAGGCCTTCAACACAATACTCCACTCAGGCATCATAGACAAGCTCATCAGCTTAAATGTTAATACATATGTCACATGATGGGTTGCAAACTGGTTGAACAACAGAATCCATAAAGTCAAAATTGCAGGAGACATGTCAGACTCAAAGCCATTCACAAGTGGTATCCCATAGGGCTCTGTCCTAGGACCCTTCTTGTTTGGCATTTACTTCTCAGATGTGAAAGCAAACATGGGCGGGTTGTGGATGACAAAGTTCCCATATGACTGCAAACTAGGCACCATAGTCAATACACCAGCTGACACACACATCCTACAGACAGGCCTCACTGAAACGGACAACTGGTGCCAGAATCATGGCCTAACACTGAATGGCATGAAATGTATAGTCATCCCCTTTGGGTAAAACAACGTACACACAACTTATCACATAGACATACATATAGATACAGACCGATAACACATATGGAGGGTTCACAGTATGTAGACTATTAAATTGTTACTTTACATTACCTGTGTTTGTCACAGCTGATTGCGTTACCGTTAGTATAGGTTCCTGCTGCTGCTAGCCCAGCTTGATACTGTCACTGATGACAGCTTCAACTTAGTTTTTCTTAAGTGTAGTTTTTGTTTGTGTTTTTATTTCCTTCTTTGCTTTCTTTCTCTCTCTCTCTCTCTCTCTCTGCCTCCAGACGGTGCAATGAAAGTATTGCATGCGTGGATGGGAGTACAGGATGCTTTTGTAGGTATCTGCATATGTCCATGTGATGGCCTCTGCACTAATTGTTAGCCAGCATTTGCTAATTGCATGCAGCCAGTTGTGTACTGATTGCAGTTCTCACTGTGATTTCAGGACAGTGCTATAAAAGGGTATGTGAGATAGGCATTGCCCTTTCAGATTGTAAGGGCAGGGACCATGCTGGTATGCTGTGGACACTGTTCTGTGAGTGTAAAGGTTAGTATCTCTCTCATAATTCAGGCTGTGTTGTAGATTAACATTTCTCCATTCATCTCTCCTGTTTCCTGTACTAAGGGTGTATGTACACTGACACCTACAACTATATATATATATATATATATATATATATATATATATATATATTTATATATATATAATAACTGACATTATTACCTACTAGCTAGCATGGCTGTTTCTGTTCACACACTACTATTATAGAAATCTACTAGATTTGACAGTAAATATACATGACATGCTTTGTGTACTACACATCCTATATTCCCTTTACATTCATTCCTACTATTACATGATATATTTATTGTAGCACAATGTTCTTATATAACAGTCATGGCTTAGTGGTAAGTCATGCAGACTACTGTTTCCAAGGTCCTGTGTTGGGGACTGACAGTGGGATTTTATTTTGCTTTTGAACTGACTACAGGACCTGTCATGCAAAGTGACTAAGGCACTTTTAAGCAGTTGTAACCAGGTTAGCGCTGGTTCGCGTGGTGCTCCCGCATGCGCACTGGCGTTCAGCTCTGCGCACACCCGCTTACAACTGCTTAACAGTGCTTACTCGTGCACACACCCGCGCTATTTTCTTTGAAAGAAATGAAAATGGGGAGACAGGAAAGTGGTGAAAAAGGGGTCACAAAGAGGGTAAGACAGTAGGGAAACAAGCTTGGGTTTTGCAGGAGGGATGTAGGTAAGGCCCATAGCTGCCCATTTCTTCATCAGCAACAGCTGTGCATATGTTTGTAATCTGGTGTGACATTTGAAACCTTCCACCCCTGAGAGAGGTGTAAGGACAACAATAATACTTGTTGTACAGCCAATTGTAATTGACAGTTTCCATGTCCAGCAGACATGTGTGCGAAATGGGCAGCTATGTATGGGGTGTAATTTTTTTGTGGGTACAGAATGCCATTTTTTTTTTTTTTTCATGTGAGAGTGGTATGTCAGGTACAGGAAGTCGGTATAGCTGGGGAGGTAGGTTGGGTAGGTCAACAGACAAGACAAACAAGACGCATACAGGGGCGGTGTATAACAAGTGTGGGGGGGGTTACACAATTGACGGGGATGGATGTTTGGATATCCAGAGCCCATGAGCCCACAGATGGCAACAGTGGAACTGATATCCCCACCCATGGGCAGTTGCCACTTTACCTTCATTGCCCAGGACGGGGCTGTGCTGGGAGCTGTGTAGGCTGGGCAACAGGCATGCCCATTAGTTGTGCCACCTGTGCCTCAAGCTGGCGTAGGGGCCCAAGAACAGATTACTGGATCTCCCTACGCACCACAGTCTGGATGCTATGGAGGGTGAGTGGTGGTTCTCCTCTGGCCACACTTGCAGAGGGGGGATGAGCCCCATCCCCTGCAGTGCTTCCACCCGCAGGTGGCACAGGGCCACCGGAGGAGGGTCCGGACTGGGCACTACTGCCAGGTGCACTCGCCAGCTGAGGTGGGAGAGGTGGGTCCGCTGGAACCCGCCTTCCCTGTCGTCCTATGTTTTGCATTATGTCATGACAGTTTGGGTTAGTAACATACAATACCATTCACAATTAGTTGTAACAGCATGCATTAGTATTCCCATTAACCAAACACCCAGATATTCACACCATTGAACAGCGAGCATAACACATGCATAATTTGAACAGCAATACACAGTCCAACAACATGCAGGGTTGATTGATGGCAACAGGCCATCAGGTTTGGATGTATGAACAGGGCAGATGTATCAACATACATGCAAATATGTATGACCCAACAGGACAAATGTCCAGGGGTGTTAATTGTGATTGCACATACCAATTTCACGTGGAATGGATTATATGTGGTTATAGGGTAGGGTGAAGAAAATATAATTAACACCTTCAAATACCAATACATATGCTGTACATTTCTAATAGCTGCAGATATATACACACACTACAGTTCTACCTACAGTTTCCTATGTGATAACAACTTCAAGTTGGTGATAGGAATGTTACTGCTACATCAATATACATTTTCATTTTTGTTTATACATGTTCATATCTGCCTTTGTTCAGCGACATCATCCTGCTACATTTGCTTTATATAGCTATAGACAACTGTGGATGTTTGGTATTTCAGACAATCATACTATCTGCATATTGCAGACTGAGAGCAACATATCCAGATTTTGGGATACACATTCCAGCTGCAGGAACATTTTGAACACATTTCGCAGTTTGGTTCTGCTTGTCACATTAATTTCATTCTGTACTAACTGCAGTATACTTTATTCAGGAGTTATTACTACTTTATTGGTGGATTCATAACTCTTTCTCACACTCTCTCACTTGTTTTAATTTTACAATTCAGGATGGTACTTACTTCTAGGCTTTATTGACATGTTTTACCTGTAGTTATTACAATCCTTTCCAACAGTCTCACTTCTGTCATGTTTCAGTATTTCAACAGGGATATATTTCACACATGTGATGTACTCATCTTCTGCAGCTGTACTTTTCAGCCTGCTGCAGGTTGTGTACTATTATATTACAGGTGGGGCATCTTTATTTCAGACTTTATTTCAGACAGTTTCATTTTTCTGTTTGGATTACAGACTGCAACACACTTTTGTAATCAAGCAATACTTGCAAACACTCTTACACTGTTACTTGCACATTTTATTACTTAGTGACTACACCGCACTCTTTTGCTAATTGTCATACTTTTATATTTATTTACAGTTACAGGGAGAGGATTACTGACCTGCCTGGTGGCGCAACTGCACCAGCCTATCGCCATAGGCTCTGCATTTCACAGAACGGACACCTGCAGCTGTAATATAAATAAAGTAATATTGGAATGCACATCTCCATAATATCAGCTAGGTTAATTTCTAACATACATAATTAGATGTAACTTACTCAGTAGTGGGGCATTGGGCATTTGCCGGGCCTCCTGGATCCAAAGGTTCAGTTGGTCCTGCTTATGTCTCTTCAGGTCTGTATGGTGGTGATAGACCTGCTCACAGTCCTTGGAATCCCTGTGGCACTGGTGAGATCATGAGCCAACCGGTCCCACGCCTCAGCCCTATATGCTCCCCACAGGACCTGGCCCTGCATGAGTTGGGCCTCATGATTGTGGACAAGGAGCCAGACCATATATCTGGACTCCTCAATGCCCCACCTCTGTGCTCGGAAGCAACTACCCTCACCTACTCCTGACATTCTGGCTGCAAGTTAGTTCTACAATCGGTTATGCTGTGTATTCCCACCTATGGGGCTTATATATGCCGTTTGTCCCGCACTTATCTGTGATTGGCCATTTTGGAATTGTATCAGCTTCACAAAACCTGCTTTGTCATGCTCCTCTTTCTATTCATTCCTATATATTTGCTATTACTGCATTTCTAAGTACAGCTGTCATGGCTTAGTGGTTCAGTACCTTGACTATGGTGCATGGTATCCTGGGTTCATACCTGGCCACTGCTTTTTATATTTTATGACTGTCTAGACAGGCTAGGGGGTGTGTCTGTGTAAAGGCAGTTTTGTTACAGCTTGCTCAATGTTGCCCGTCGGTTAGCTTGTTGGCACGGTGCGCAGCTCCGCGCAAATGGGGCACGCTGGTTCACATGTCATTTGGCTGTCAGCTCGCATATTACGCTCAACTCAGCCATGGGCACACAGTTTCAGCGTGTTAAACCACTGCTCACCTACGGGCACTCATTTTGCACCTCTTAAACCACTGCTCACCTTCGGGCACTCATTTTACACCTATTAAACCACTGCTCACCTACGGGCAGATGCACTCACCTTGTTAAACTGTAGCTCAGCTATAGGCACATCTGGCATTTTTTCTTATTTTGCTATCTCACATTTCTTCAAAATAAATGGCCTATTTCATTACATTTTACATAAAATATAATTTTATATGTGTACATATATGTCAGGGACTTGTTTCGTGCTTATTTCACTAAATATAAAAATTGATGTTGTGGGGGATCAAGCCATGACTGCCTGCTCTTAAGCCGATGTCTCTACCACTATGCTATTGTTTTTTGGCTTACTTTGCATTGTTAGTTCTTATATGCTTTTCCACTTACTGCTAACTGTGGCTGAGCTACGGGCACGCCCGCACAAACGAGCACACTCACGGTTAAACATCTTTACAATTAAAAAAAATATATAGCATGTTCATTTATATAATTTTATGTTCATAGTCTGTGGGGGCATGTGTTGTGTTGTGTTTATTCACATTTCCATGTACTCTGTCGTGGGGGTTTACTTTGGGCACTTTTAGTCTTCTGGGGGCATGTCCACTTGCAGGGCTTGGCCTACGGACATGCCCCCTACTGTCTTCCATGGACCGTGTAAGCCTTAGGTGTGATTCAGCATGCCCTCATGCATATGCATGACATGCTGATGTCACACCGTTTAACTGCAGCCCCTGTGTAAGCCTTGTAACTCTTACACGGAGGCTTTGTGAATCCTGCCCATTGTTATTCCTGCTTCTGTGTGTGTCTCTCTCTCTCTCTCTCTCTCTCTCCACCCATTCTCCTTCAGTAAGTTGTCATTGTGCTTCAGTACTGTTATCTTAATGTTGTGAATTTGCAGTTGTTTTGTGGCATGCTGATGGTCACATGTGTAGAATGATTTCTGAATAATTTGAAGGGTTCTAATCCAGCCATTAGTTAAGTGTTACTGACTGTTCTTGGTACTTTAATTTATGTGCACCTGTTGGCTACATGCTATTACTAGCCATTATATCCTTCTTCTGTTGTAATGTACTTTGTCACTGCCTCCATGTCACCCTGTCGATGTATCATCTCCCTTTGGTATTATTAAACTTCCACCGCTGCATTTGCACAGTGTCAGGTCACTGGTGCCAGGAAACAACTATAACTAAGACTAAATGAAAATACACAACTTATGGCAATATCTTGTAGTTGTATTGCCTTCATCTCCATTAGGTTGTTGCACTTTTTGCCACGGTGCTAAGCTAGGTTTAGTCAGTTTAATGTACTTTTTTACAGATTACAGTGGTCAATAGGGTAATGAAGATAAATACATACGTTATGTTTGCTAACATCTGCTGTCAGGTAGTACCTATCAAAATTATGATTTCCTACAGTGTGAAAATACTCAGGTATGGGTTTTTTTTTATTTTTTTTTGGCATAGTTTAAATTTTCGAATAGAGATGGATAAAAAAAAATGTTTTAAGATCTGTTGTTTGACACCTGTTATTATAAATGTTGGATACAGCTTTACTTAACACATCATTATCTGCTGCTATATTAATGTGCCTGCTACCTATTGTGAAGCCTGTCTTGTACACATCATTGTATGAAAGTCAGCATGGAGCAACCTAGAGTACTGCTAATTCCCATTCTAAGTTCAACAGTTCAAGATATGATTACGCATGTGCAAACACTTTCCATCAGCAGTGCAATTCAGCCGAGTAGCACTGAGTTCAAATAGTAAAAAATAAATAAATAAATAATTATTTCATGTTACACTATGTTTGTATGTCTGTATTCCTTTTGTCAACAGGTGATCTTAATTTCAGAATGATGTCATTTAATGTACATCTGTTTACAATGAAGATACTTGCAACTGTGTTACAAGCTTGGTTAACCTATTCTAACATAATCAATCACTGTTATTCTGCAGTGCACTATCCTATGTATGACTTCATGTTTGTCTTCTCAATTGACATAGTACAAGTATGAGACAATACACATGGGCAATCATCCCAATATGAAGTCACAGGGATGTCTGATTGATAATCCAGTGTTGTGCAACATTCACTGTGTATGTCATCTCATGATGTGGAACATGTCAATGTCCCTCTCAGTAATGCAAAATGCATTAAGGACAGTATCTACATTTAAGTAGAGAAGTATGTCATTACATGTGACAATCATTGTGATGTTACATTGTCCTGTGCACACGTGCACTTATTGCATGACCTGTGATGCACAGTGCCATCTCTTCCAAACAGTGGATGATAAAAAAAAATCCAAATGTCCTACTTCATATCAATAAAGTCATTCTTCTCCTATGGTATTTGTGGCTAATACAATGAATACAATGTTTTCTAGATTGTGCAAGGAGCCTCAATGCCCAACATGGAATATGTTTGTGTGTGTGTGCGTGTGTGTGTGCGTGTGTATGCGTGTGTGTGTGTGCGCGTGTGCGTGTGTGTGTGTGTGTGTGTGTGTGTGTGTGCGTGTGTGTGTGTGTGTGTGTGTGTGTGTGTGTGTGTGTGTGTGTGTGTGTGTGTGTGTGTGTGTGTGTGTGCGTGTGTGTGTGTGTGTGTGTGTGTGTGTGTGTGTGTGTGTGTGTGTGTGTGTGTGCATGTGTGTGTGTGTGTGTGTGTGTGCGTGTGTGTGTGTGTGTGTGTGTGTGTGTGAGACTGTGTGTAACATTTGGTGCTGTATTGACTCTCCCTGAGAAATTGCATTTAAATGTTGTCACAGCTACCTTATCACACTTTTATATGAAACATCCAATATGAAACACACTGGTGAGGTCATCCTAGCAAAAGTGAACTCTCTCTACTTAATAGTTAAACCTCTTATGTGGTACTTTCAAGCAATACACTAGTCTCTAGATTGTGTAACTAAATGGTAGGAGGTTTGCTGTCCTACATGAAAGACTAGGGTGTGTGTGTGTGTGTGTGTGTGTGTGTGTGTGTGTGTGTGTGTGTGTGTGTGTGTGTGTGTGTGTGTGTGTGTGTGTGTGTGTGTAACACTCGGTGATATACTAACTTCCCGCTGAGAAGAATGCATGTAACTGTTCATACTTTTCCGTTATCCCATTTTTGAATTAAACAAACTCTGTGAAACACACTGATGAGGCCATCCTGACAAAAGTTTGCTGTCTTCCCTTAAGAGTGAGACTTCTCCAGTGATACTTGCAACTAATGCAGTGCTCTGTAGATTGTGTAACTTGATAGTTAGGATGTTCAATGCCCACTATGGAAGACTTGGATGTGTGTTTATGAAACTGTGTGCAACACATGGTGCTATATCCACTTTTCCTGGAAAAGATACATTTAACTATTCAGTCTTCTCCCTTATGCCACTTTTACATGAAGCACCCTCTGTGAAACCCACTAATGAAGTCATCCTTACAAAGGTGCACACTCTACCCTTACGGGTGTGACTTCTCCTACGGTGCTTGTGACTAATACAATGCTTTCTACATTGTGTAATTAGATGTGTAGGAGGTTTGATGCCCAACATTGAAATTTTTGTGTGTATGTAATTCTTGTTGCTGTATCCACTTCTACACAAAATGCATTTAAATGTGCACACATTCTCCTTATCCCAAATTTTAATAAAACTTTTAATGAAACATCGTCTATGAAATACGCTGATGAAGTCATCCTGACAAGAGGGCACTTTTTCCCCTTATGAGTCAGACTTCTCCTGTGGCCCTTATGGCTAATACAATTCTGTATTGTGTAATCAAATAGGTAAGGAGATTCATTGCTTAATATGGGACACTTGTGTGCTTGTCTGAATGTGAGTGGGGATGGTTGCAGTTAGATGACCATGTGTTCAATCAAATTCTTCTCTGGACAAGTGTTTTAAATTGCTGCATGAATCCACCATATCCTAATCCCACCTGGACTGTAGTTCAATTCTGGGACAGTGTGTGTCCTACATGATGGAAACAGCTTATTTTTCAAAGAAGCATTGATATTGTAATGCTTACTGTACAGTGGACAGTAATATGTGTAGCTCTTTTCCAGCAGTCTGACTGAATCCAATTGTTCATATTATATTCATAATTCCTGTCTTAATGTACACATTCTGTTCAGTTATGTTTGACAGCTTCCATTGCTATCTAATGTTGAGCATACGATCAATACAGAGGTTTGAGCTAGCCTTGTGTAATAGGCAGGAGTTTGAATCTGGTAACATCTGTCTGTCAAATAAATGTATCAGGCAACAATGGCATACACAGAGACAATAGTTATGGCATACTCAGAAGGCCACTTTTTGAGGCTTTATCCTGTAAGGAAGGTCATCCATATACCTTATATGATAAGAAAGCTTTGTAAACCCCTCAAGGGTGTTCTTCATGTGTATTTCTGTGGTGAGCATGATTGTTGTGCATCTGTCTGATATCTGTCCTGGCATGTGTTCGAAAATTACTTGTTATGACTGTTTTTTATGTCATTCATTGCTCACATGCATTACCTACTCCCAAGACAATTATGTTCTGTATTGCATGTCTTCATCAGGACACATCTTTATTACTGCAGTTGTTTTCATCACTCTATACAGCTTAATGGCAGATGTGGGATTTCATAAATGTTTCTTACTTTATATTATTTATTTTTTTATTTTTATTATTTATTTAACATTTGTTAACTGGGAAAGCCAACTTGGAACGAAGCCAATTTTCAGCAGAGACCCAGGGAGAAACAGTCTAGACACATGTCTTTGTAATGTGGGAGGAAACTGGAGCACCCAGAGGAAACCCATACGAATGCAGGGAGGACATGCAGACTCTGCACAGAAGAAAGACCAGCCAAGAATCGAACTGGAGATCCTCTTGCTGTGAGTTGACAACGCTACTGCTGCACCACTGCACTGTCCATAAATGCTGCCAGACCACCAGAAACTGTGGTTTTCTATTGTGTTGCTGCTGCTGAATTGCTGTTAAGTTATTGTTCCCTGTAATTGCATGTGAACATGCCCAGTATTACGATGTCAGAGATGTTTGCAAATCACCAATGGAAAAAATGGACTTATAACATCTAATCGGTCTTGTCATTTGTCACTAATGTATGTTGTATGTTATTAGATTACAATTTAGCATTTACATAACTTTACAACACTTACATGTCTATTACATGCTCATAGATGATGAACCCCTTTCCTATTGGTGCCACTGTAATTTCTTTTCAAAAAATGTCCATTGGATGTACCTGACATTACAGCTGTAAGGTCCTTTTGTTCCTGTGTATACATGCTGAGGTGTGGAATCCAGCAGTGATGTTGGCGTATGTATATATATATATATTCCCTGTATAAACATCTCATATACAATAACTGCAGTTTATACATTCATCCCATGTTTTTTCTTCTGTCCTCGCTGTTATCTCAAGTCATCATTTAATTAACATGTATATCACATTTTCACTCCCCTTCGTTACACTGCAGCTTTATATTCCTATCACATCCTTTCATAGTTTGTCTGTTTTTATTTATGTGCATAACTCCAGTATTGTCATTGATATCAATTATCATTATATCAGTATTGCATGATTTATGTCAGAAATGCTTCTTATACACTTTGTGACATCTGTCAGCAGTATATGAGTAAACATTAAACATTTCCCCTTCAGCATTAATTAATTATGTAGTATAACACAATTTACATGCAATTACCCCATTTCACTTCCCTCCATATGTATTTTTTCCCTGTACTTGCCCTTAGGTGAACATTGCTTATATGTAAGCCATTTTGTTTACATTGTGTGCTCATACTTGTAAGTACCTTTCCGTGGCTGCAAACACTATTGCTGGCCATGAAAAGGTCCTTGCAAATGTGTAGGCATGATGAGCAACATGTATATTCAGTTAATAGGATCATGGGATCATATAAGATTACTAAGCTATCGACCCAAATGTCATTTTAAGCCTGGTCATTTCAACCCGCTGTAATACTGTAGAGGCCTTAGTCAATTTACAAGATTGCATTTAGTGATGACTACCCATGTCCAGGTGGGCTGACGGCACTATCTCCGGTAAGAATTTACGGTGCCCCATCCGCTCATCCAGATTCCTCTTGAACAGTATTTTAGAGGTAGTCTGTTTCACATGAATTGGTAGACTGTTCCAAAGACATGGCATTTTCTGGGAGAAAAATCTGTCCCTCCAGCATGCCCTATTTAAGTTGCAGGCTATATTTAAGTCCCTGGAATGGGTAGTCCTGGACTCATTTGATTTACGGATACTGCTTATCATGCTAATATGCTTATATCATATAGGTGTAGCATGGTACCTACACGATTGTTAATTAATCTCTGGGAAGGTTTTGCTGAGCCAGTGTCTACATGGTTTGATATTACACATGGTTATTGCCATCAGACTTAATAACTAATATTAAACTATCCACAAAACTGTTTTCACCTTCCAAAGCCACCCAAAACACCCCCCACTTCAACATTCAACATTCTCGCCAAAGACAATACCATAATCTCTCCATCAGAACACACAACATTACTCAGTGTGGAAATAGACAACAAACTTAGATTTAACACCCACATATCTCTCACAATAAAAAAAGTTCGCAAGAAACTTGATGCATTATATCGAAGCCACCAATTCCTAACCAAGGCGGCTAGAATCTCCATAGCCAATTCCCAGCTAATCTCCACCCTACTCTAGACATCCTTCATACTTATCAACCTTAGACAGACAGATCTACACAAGCTGGATACTTGTTACAACAAAACTGCTAAATTTGCATCCAGAAGCTCCTACCACAGCCATCATTGTATCTCCCTTAAAGAACTAAACTGGCTAGAACTCCCACAACTCCTTCACTTTAATCAACTCACCCTCGCTCATAAATGTATTAACCACCCCCTTAACATCCCTTCCCTTCAAACCCTTCTCCAACCCTATCACTCCACTTGGCCACTAAGATCAAGCAACAAAAATCAACTCACTGTTATTAAACCCAAAAACTCAGCAGGAGAAGCCATATTTTCATGTGCCATATCTAAACTTTGGAACAATCTTCCACCCTCTGTAACTTCTCTACCTTCCAGCAGCCTTTTCAAGACTGAGCTCAAATTCCACTTAAATTTGCACTGGCTTTGTCCTTGTTCTAATTCAGATTAACAACCCCACCCTTACCCCCCCACCTAGACTCTTAACCCAACTATACTACCTCCACTACTAATCACAGTCAGAATTAGCTAGTTGTGTTTATATACTTTAAAATCTTGTCTTACAATTTTGTTACTAATATTCTAAACAACAAGAAACTATCTTAACTTGCAACATTTACAGTACATACTGCTTATAATCAATATCTTGTTATTGTATTAAAGCCAACGACCTGTAATGTTTACTATTGCTGCAACTTTGTATCTCTATTTTTCATGTACATGATATGGTGCTTTCCTCCCCAGGAATCTGTTGAAAAAGGACCTGTGTCCAGTCGGAATTTCCCTGTAAACAAATGTAAATAAATAAATAAATAAAAATACTGTCAGAGCTTATTTATACCTTGTGGAAAGTAAAGAAACAGACTGAAAATAAAGTATTTTTCTCAAAAATCAGGATTATACTCTTTACATACTTTTACTTGTGAATATTAATCAGAATATTTTGTCTGTAAAATGCAATTATTTATTGTCTAACAGTTGAATAGATACCAGTCTGTTCAAAAAAGGAAATACCTACCTATGCATGGCAAAGTAAAGGAATCTTAAAATGTTAGAAATAGCAAACATTTAAAGGGTCAGACAGAATCATATGTTTCATATCCATCATAAAAACTGCCTTATACCATATGTGACTGAACTCCCTTGCCATTTTGACCCTCACCTCTTAAAGAAGGCCTTTCCAGATACCAGCAACCTTTTCTGTGATTTGTATCTCCCCTGAGACTGCCACACTTCTATTTTCAAAGTATGCTATCTTGTGCTTCTACATCATCTAAAAAAATAATGTGTATACAACTGTTAAGAATTCCTGTGACTGCTTTTTAAATCAGTCTGAAGCCAGTAAAAGTGTTGAATATTACATGAAGTGGTGCATAAAAGGATAAGCCATGCTGAATTTTGTAATAGAATAAAAAAGGAGAAATGCCATTCTGGTCCACTGAGAGATAACATGGAATAGAAGCCATGATGTGATACCTTTCACTGGACCAAAATAGATTTTAAAAATCAGGTTGTAAAAACTATGTCAGTCCTACAAAAGGATTCATATAACCTTTGTGTTCTGGAGTTTTCTTGTCACAAAATAAGTAATTCAGCACTTCAGAAGATGAAGCATTATTATGTCAAACGTGCAATTTTTCACAAGAGTGTCAAATTGCAAAACACTGCAAAACAATTGTTTTCAGCATTCTTAGATCAATCAGTTGTTGATTTCTTTCATTTACCAAACCAGAATGCTGGAAGAAAAAGAGGGTTCATCCAGCCGAAACACTCAATACCTTTACAAAGTAACTAAGTAACAAGCCTATAAGGCAAAATAAAATTATGGATTCAGTCTTCCTTGCTAACAACCGTTAAAAGCATTCTACATCTGGAAATTATCGGACCCCCTACAGAGCAGGCATACACAAACACACACACACGCACATACATACATACTCAGTCACACACACACACACACACACTCAAAAAATGCATAATTTTCTCCCATAGCAGAGAAACATTTTGGAAAACACAATTATTCAACTATTCATATAATGGGATCTCTAACATGAAAATAAATATGTAATTAATTTTGTAAATAGTACTAGAGCAAGGTCGGCCTTACCCATAGACCAGCTAAGGCCTCAATGGACCAGAATGGCATTTCTCTTTTCTGTTACAAAAACAAAGTTTCTTTACTATTAAAAAAATAAATAATGGAAAAGCAACCTTATAACAGATGCTATAATGATGACCTAGGAAAGAAGTCCAATGGATTTGACCTTTTAATTTGGTGGACTCTATCTCATCCTGCCCACAATCTACCTAAGCAATTTATCAGGTAGATGTGGTTGCCACAGAGCAAGAAGTCAGTAAATTCAGAACTGGGAACTATCACCAATAGATAGCTTAGCAATAGCATGAGTTAAGTATTTAATATTATTATTATTATTATTATTATTATTATTATTATTATTATTACTATTTACTGACAGATAACTAGATCTTTTGCATGCCTGGGGACTGGCTAGTTTTCTACCATCCTTGATTTTGAAGAATGTGTCTACTTTTGCTGGTTCTGTTGTCCTTTGTATACCTCTCAGCTATTTTGATTTCTGCCTCTTACTTTTGCTTTGTTCCATGTAAAATTTGTGTTTTCTGGCAAGTCACTGAGGGTGGAAGTCACTAAATAATGGCATAGGTTAATTTCAGATTTCATATCTTTCAGAAAATACACAATGATCTAATACCTGCTGTTGTAGCAACCTTCTTAGTTTATAAGAGCAATATTTAAAACCTGCTTGGCTTTGGGCCTTTTATCCTTCATTAGTTTTGACTCAAATATATATATCTTGTGATAAGACATTAAGAGGTATGGTCTTCATTTTTACCCTGGTAAACCATGGCACTGATGATTATAGTCAGTTAAAATGCTAAGCATTGGAGTTCTTTGCTTCTTTTTCTCAGAAAATGTTTGTGAAAAATCAATGTTTTAGTAACTAAATGTATTTGAATAACAGATTAAAAAATCATTCTATCTGTGTGATGATATAATTAGTAATGTCTTTCGGCTTTTCACGATTAGGGGTCGCCACAGCAGAACTCCGGTCCGCTCATTATTGGCAGTGGATTTTTACAGTGCCGAGTTGCCAGCCTGATGCCCAACCTTCAAAGATAGCACACCCATTCATGCATGCACCTACCTGCATGTCTTTAAACAGCACTTGACAGTGGGGAGGACATGCAGACTCCACATAGAAGGTGCTCCAGCCGAGAATTGAATGGGTCAACCTCTTGCTGTGAGGAGACAACACTAACCGTTGCACCACCACAGCTTTTTGTTAATGATTCTGACTTTTCAATAAATAACACTATATAGATAGCCAATGGACTATAGTAAAAATAATATTTAAAAAGACTGACACAAAACATTTATTCACCTGATGTTTTATCGAAATAGTAATTGTTTTCGTCTTCCTCAGTATATTTTTATAGCAGTCTTTTTGGATGTCATTTTTCTGATTTTGCAAGATTATTGTGATTTGTGTGAAGGAACTTGGACTCATTTAATGCATGACTACTGTACCATGGAATAAAACTAAAATATAATCCATACCATTTTAGTTATAACTGATGTGTTTGGGTATGAGCTGTCCAAAGAAAGTAGCTGACCCTCTTGTTTTTTTTCAGTCTGGATTGTCACTATCTGCCTGTGCAGAACTAGTGCGCATTTGCAGGATTACTGTGATTTGTCTGTAGAGAATTGGAGTAGCTTAATGTGTGGATATTAAAGCAAAGCTGAAATACAATAAACAGTTGCCATTTTTAGCTATAACTACTGGTTGGGGATGGGTGCTATCTGTAGAAAGTAATCATCTCTCATTTTTTTCTCAATTTAATTAGCCAATATCTGGTTTTGAAGGACTGGGGTGCATTTGCAAGGTTAAAGTGATTTTTGTGAAGCAGCTCGGAAAACATTCAATGTGTGGGTACTGTTTGTATGTAGCAAACAGAACAGAAATACAAGGCATACCATCATATTTGTTCACAGTCACTTGGAATACACACAGATGTGGATATAACTTCTTAGTCAGGATTGGAACAGTCTCTTGAAAGTAAGGCTATAACTTCTAAATCAGGATTAGGAATTTCTCTTGAAACTAACCTCTTTTTCTTTGCTAATTTTAAACAGTCACTGTCTGGTTTTCAAGACTATTGTGTATTTTTGTGATGTAAGGTGGACTACTTAAATAGACATCTGAGATGTGCACATACAACATTTGTATAACTGTTGTTGTTGTCTGTAGAGGAAAATGACTAGCTGCCTGCTGTTGCTTGCACATTATTCTGCCATGACTATTATGAAAAGGTTGGAGCAACTTGGAATACATTCATGTATGGCAACTGTGTATGTGGAGCAAAAGAGAATTACATTACATGGATGTCTTCTTTTTTCAAAATAAGATGTCTGAAATGTACGTATTGAGTACGTATTATGATTATCTAGCTAGAACATTATGGTATGGAGTAAGTAGTTATTTATGTATTAATATCTTGTTGTATTAAGTCTATGTGATATCTGCACATTTGAGTCCGGAGATACCAAATTCTGTTCAGTTTTTGCACTTGTGTGATTCTGAATGACTATAAAGTTTACTTTGACTTTGAAGCGGCTGTACCTTTGTAGGGGTGAGGCTATCTAGATGAAAGTAACTGACTCTTTTTTGATTTGCTCAGTTTAAATTATCTTTCAAAAATACTTTTTCACTGGAAAAATTGGGATGGCTATGTGGATAGGTAGTAAGTTTTACTGTTTTTTTTAACAGAAGATTACAACTCATCTAGCTTTTTTGTTCAGTCTAGCTTTTCTTATATTTTTATAGTATAAATTGTAATATATAAATACATATGTAAATGTCTCACCTTTGGTATTAGCTTTTAGTTAGGTTTCAATAGTGGTTAGTATGTCTTGGATGTGTGATACACTGCATGCATGTAGCTCTAGTATTTTATTGTAGATGCATTCAAGGTTTACATGCAACAAGAATAGATTGTTGTTTTGGTTAAGATATGTCACAGGATTTGAGTGTATATCTCCACTGAGGATAAGAGCCAATGAGCAGTGGAAGTAGTGACACCATTTTTGTAAATTTATCTCTCTGCTCTAAGTTTGCTTTATGAGGCAGATATGCCTCTTTGATATAGTTGTATTTTAATAAGGTCTGTGTTGTTATTGGGTAAACCTAGGATAACATATTGTGATTAGAAATTGTTTGGCTAGAGTTAAGATGTACTCAGCTGGGGGCAGATAAAGTGCTGGAGGAGTAGTGGAGTGTAGTAGGATGTGGCATAAGCAAGTATACTTAGTAAAAGCATGGTTAATACATAGAGGAGTAGCATGGTGTATTTAATGCTGGAAAAATGTGGGATTTCAGGTGTTTAAAAAGTAGAGAGTCTGGCTGAGTAAGTATATAGTACTTTAAGTATGGTATTTTTGCTGTGAGTGGGCTAGTGGTGTAGGAGTGTATCTGTATGGTGATCCAGTCATCCGATGATGTGAAGTTAATGGGCTAAGAGAAATGAGCGAATCAGGAATGCTGTTTTGAGCTGACTGAAGATGAAACAGATAAGTGTTTTCGTTCCCCAATGGAAACTTCATCAGATTTGATGAAGTTTCCACTGGGGAACAAAAGCGCATGTCTGTGTGAAAATAAACTTTGAATTGTTCTGTTTCATCTTCTTTTTTATCTTGAGGATTTTTCAGAAGATTAATAGTACTTCTGTTATTTTGGATTGTGCTACTGCTTGCTTCAACCTGAGGACTGTTCCATTTGTGAACGGGTGTTTTGTTCTTCTAGTTTTTCTTCAGTGTCTACAAATGTATTATTTATAATGCTCTCAGATGGTCCTTTTAGGAAATTGCCATTGGACTTGGAAGCACTTTATTGCCTTCCAGGTGTAGAACATTTTGAAGCCCATTCACTGTGAAAGGTGTGATGATGGTGAGGTCAAGGAAGATGGAGTACTAGGAAATGTCTTGGATTTTCATACACACCACACATTTTGCAAATAATTTGCTGCTGCCCAAACTGTCACAGCTGGAAACAGCATCTGTGAGCATCCCCTTATCTGAACTGCTCTGCACAGACAAATAAGTCCACAATTGCTCTTCTTTGTCTTTATTAAATTAATGAATGCAGGAACAAAAACACTGAAGAGTGCCAAATATTTTAAGAAAAGAAAGAAAAAAGTAATTTGGATGGTGTGGATAGGCCAGAATAGGGGTAGAGGCCAGGGAGGCACTGGTTGATGAGAGTGGAGGGAGTGGATATTGGGCAGTGGGGGGGGGGTGCCATGAAGGTTTTCACCTAGTGTGATACTTTTCTTAAGGCAGGCCCTTTTGTAGAGCATTGATGTTTGAAACTACATACACACACACACACACACACACACACACACACACACACACACACACACACACACACACACACACACACACACACACACACACACACACAAACATACACATCTGCCACATGGTATGGAACTGCAATAAGGTATAAATTCAACAGCTGAGTATCTTTAGCAATGACATATGCATCTGACTGACTGATATGCATGTCCGAAATGTCTTACAGCAGTGGCCCTAGGAGAAATTTTCCAAACTTGAAAGACTTGCTAATAAAGCATATATAGAATTTCTGCAGGCAGAAAATAATATGCATATTACTGTGGACTGAAATTACTCTAATGGTAAAGACAATGGGTTCATGCATTATAGTTTTGTATACCAAAACCTGCAGCACAGTGACACAGGGATTAGTACGGCTAGACCACAACACTTGCCTCTTCACTTAGATTTTGAGCTGAGATACCCTCAGTGAGAAGAACGCATGCCCTCCTTGAGGCTACAGGTATTTTTTCCAGGTGTTCTGATCCCCCCTGTCAAATATATGCTATAGGTGATTTCTCCAACGGTGTGTTTACTGTGTGTGCATGTGTATGTCCTGTGCTTGGGTTACTCACTGTGTAGGATAATGGTTTTACTTCCTGTGCTGTACCCACTAAGTGACAGAATAGGCTGCTGCACCCTAAAACCCATAGATGGAATAAGTGAGTCATTGTTGAAAGAATGACAGAATTAATGTTCTTGGATCATTAACATATCATGAAAAATATATCATCAAACAAAACAAGTACTGCAGTGACATATGTGCATTATATGTAAGATGGAAGAAAATATGAAGAAGCCTTCTTGAACAGGGTGGCGATATCATTTGAAATGTGCAATAGTTTAGTAGTCTGAGAGGCAGATATATTATGTTTATTTTACTAGGTGTATTATGGACATACTGTGCCAGCTTAGTGGTGCTGGGGAAGAGCATCTTCATACAGTTATGGTTATGCGGATTTTGCTAGAGGTGTAGGTATGTGGAAGGTCAACATGAGGACAAAAGTTCAGTGATAGAGGTCTTGTTGGAGGGCTAGCATACCTTTTTTAGAATGGATTGGGAGGAATATTTTTCACTGCAGCAATCCTTTTGGAAAGCATGGTTTACTATAGGCATGGTATTAAGGGGACTGTTCCTCTTATTCTCCATTCTGAGTACAGAAGGCATGTACATCTTGAAAGTTAGAAATACAAATGAATATTCCTGATGACAAAATCATAAATAGTGCGTATTATACCCCCTAATTCATCTAGATGTCATGCATCTCCCATGATTTATTATGGGCTATGGCAGAGAGCCAATATGTAGTACAGAGATATGAGATCTGGAATGAAGGCAAAGGGTGTACCCAGTGTATACTAAATGGAATATTTTGATAAGTGGGCTAACCCATGTTAAAGTAACTGCAGTTTTAAGAGCTTTGACAACTGAAGACTCCAAGAATGAAGGTAATGGTATTCAACTCTCCAGCAGCAAGGAGATGTCCTTTAATGGGTTTAGGAGATAATTATGGATGTGTTTTAGATGTAGGTAGATAAATCTAGGGCTCTTAACCTAGCCTGCGCCATTAACAGAAAATTCTGGAGAGACATATGATTGCCACTCCTCTGAAACAAACTCCCAATTCATGTAAAACAGAGCTCCTCAATGACCGTATTTAAGTGTAACTTAGACAACTGGATGGGAGATAGTAAATTTACACCAGGGTGTCACCTATGTCCCTCTTGGATAAGAGCATTTAGTGCTGAACATGGACTCGCATTACAAATATAGACCATACAACTTGGTCAGTAAGGGAACAAGGGTATAACATGTCTAGGCTTATAAAAGCCCTAAGGACAATACCCTAGTAACTTCCTATGAACCTATGAGTGTTACTGAGATTGCTTAAGGCTGAAAATGCATGCATTGTGTTGTAGTATATTACACAGTTTAAACAAAGAATGTTTTTGTTTAAAGAAAAATTATAATGCACAATTCCATCATTTTAAAAGAATAAGATGACAATAGTTGTTGCTCTGACTTTTGTAACGTTTTTGCTCTTAACATACAAAATGAGTTGCCAATATAAAAAGTAATAGTCATATTTTTTTTTAGTTCACAAAAAAGCCTGACATTTGTTCATTTTGATAGAAGAAATATATTGCAGGTTTTTAATGGTGTTTGTTATGTTTATGTTGTGGGTACTCTGTAGCATGTAACCAGTAACAAACTATATTTCAGGAAATAAATGCTGTGACTCTATAAACTAGAAAAACCGTACCATCAAATAATTATCACTGCAAAAAAGTTGATTGCATCTTTGATATACAGGTATAACTCTGACATCCTGTTTCTGAACTCTGCCAGATTTACAAATGCTATTTCAGCTGACAGAAGTGTTATTTATATTAAATTGTCAACATAATCGTCATCATCATTTCAAAGGCATACGTCGGGAGTGTTTCTCCCCAGGCACCAACTGAAAATGGGATCTGTCCTGGTTGGACTTTCCTGGTAAACAAAGACTGAAAAATAAAATAAAATAATTAAATCAAGAAGAGTAACCCACTCTTTCCAATTTGTTTCTACATGGGGTCAGGGTATCGCAACCTTTGTCACCACTTCTCTCAATTCAGTGTTATTCTCCTACCTTTCTTGGCAGTCATGCCTTATTGTAACAGGTTTTCTCTCATGCAGTCCATCCATCTCTTCACTGAAAGTACTCATTTCCTCTTGCCTTTTTTCTTTCTCTTCTAAATCTTCTTTCCTGAATTCTCATTGTTTTTCTTGCACATGTGCCTGAACTACCATAATCTGTTCTCTTCAACCTTCAATGCAACTGGAGATATTTCGGCCTCTGTTCTGATATCATTATTTTTTATCTATTCCAAATAGGTGGCTGGTTCAATCAATGGCCTGGGCCAGTATTATGAACTAGTACCCCACCCCTCAGCTCTTTAAGTGGAAAAAAAACATGTGACTGTAATAAACCTACTGAAATGAATAGCCTGTTACAGCTAGATCTGTGCCCTTCCCCAGCTCTTACGTTAAAGTGCAAATAAGCAAACAAAAAAATGGATGTTCCTTCTAGTGGCCCACCAGCCAGGTTGCCATATGCCTGACACTCCCCCTCCCCATCTCCTGCCCCAGCCATTCAGGTTGCCCTGCCCCAACCCTCCTTCACTTTATTTAATTAAAAATATATATGTTTTTAAACTGTAGCAAACTGCTTGCTGCAAATGTGGCAGACAATTGCTACAGTTTATACATGCACGGAGTACTATGGCACTCATGTTTTTATTAAAAACATTTTCTTTTTAAACTCTGGAAAAGTGCTTGCTACAAATACAGCAAACACTTGTTACAGTTTATACCTTGCCTTCTTGAAGTACTGAAGCCCTCAGGTTTTACTTTTCAAAAAAAAAAAAAAACTGTAGCAAACTGCTTGTTATAATGTAACAAGCAGTTGCTACAGTTTAGTTCACACACAGAGCACTACAGCACTCAGGTTTGACCACAACTGCAACATATCTATCTTTCTCAATGGTTGTGTCCTCACTGCCAAGTTTCTGTGCCATACAGAAGTACTGGTCACACCACTGTTTCTGTACACTATTTTCACCTTCTCTGGCATTCTTCTATTATACTACCTCTGATACTTCCAGCATCTCTTGATTGATCAATGACTTTAGACCTGTGGTCTTTTTGGTTATGAACCTTTGTGGTCATTCTAATTGTTTTGTATGTTTAGTGAGATAAATCCCAAAAGGGGCATTGGTCTTGATAATTGACCTTATTGTTACCAGTTATTATAATTGTTGCCTTACTTTTGTTGTTAGTTGTAATTCCAAACACTATTTTAAACTGTCTGAATCATCAGTGCATGACATGGATAAGTCTTGTAACTAATAATACCTCTTTATTTTCAGTCGACCATGCCAAGTGTTTTTGGAACGGTGACAGTGACAGCACTCCCTTCCTCCCTAATATGCTTTGCAGCCTATCACTCATTTAGGTCCACAAGTGTAGATATCAGTAACACTGGTGGTACAATGTCTGCCTTTACCAAAATCACCACCACCTCTGGACTAATTGATCAAGCCAACAACCTCAAATTCCTTCACATCCTAATATCAGTACTCAAGACTTCATTGCTACATACAGGTTAAATACAAAACCATATCTGTGTCACCTGTCAGAACATGAAACATGTCATTAGTTTCCCTTCTTAATCAAAGCACCATTTTAGGGGAATTTTTCTGCCCCTGAATTCAGTTGGAGATTCTCCAGGCTTCTACTTTTCATCCAGTTCTGTATACTCTTTTGGATACTCAGTATCAACTCTCATCCTGATTCTCACCCTCCTGGTTGTAAGAAACCCATAAATAAATTGGCATCCCCATACATTTACAAATAAATAGAATTAGCACTAATTGAATTCATCATTTCAAACTCTCTTGCTCAAAGAATAGCCCACAGAAACACTGCCTTGCTCAGTTGTGTCTTCATCATCACACACACGTTGTCCATTAGCACACCCTCACTTGTCAAGTCTGATCAGTAAGCTGTTTTATTTACCATATGTTCCCAGCATGGGTAAAAAATCCATTTAATCATCTTTACAGATATCTGCAAGGTCACTTTCTTCATGCTAAGGGATGACTTGAGATACATTTGTTTACTGGGGTAGTACATTAATCACAGGATCATACAAGAAATGAACAAAAGATATTTACTGATACATGGCTATACTATACAACATATACATATTTACAGATGCTAAAATATGCTACAACATTTAGTTCAAGAAGCAGTTTACAAAGTCAAAACATGGAGAGGAAAATGGAATTATGCATAGTTAGCATAATGACCGAGATGACGTATGCTACAGGAATAGCAGCATATCAGTATACAAAGATGTATGAAGACCAGCGGCAGCTGGTGACTTCATATTAAAGGGGGGCTGCAGGAGACATCTGAATGGGTGGGGTCAATGGAAAGGGGCGTGGCCAACTGGGAAGGGGTGTGGTTATGCTGAAAACCACAACAACTGGAGCTTTAATTAAATATGTTGCCTTGGGTGCCAAGCTGTCATTACAAGAGTCCAACCAAGACAAAATGAAATATAGAAGAAAAAAAATATTTCAATGCATTGGCTACATGACAGCTTACTTAATATCTAGATGGAAACAAAAAGGTTGTGAGGTATGAAAAAATAAATTACTTTTTAAATACATTACTGGAATGCCAGTCAAAATCAAGTATAACATAAAACAAGCAGCACTCAACTCAAACCACTTCTATTTGCACTGCAGTTCTAATTATAATTTATATTCAGCTTTATAAAAGTACCAAGTAACATGCTGAAAGTAGTAATCTCTGTGATATCCCCACTTGTAAAAATGTTTCTTATCCAAAAATGACCTGCTGCCTAACAACAACTATCTACTTGTTTCATGGGGAAGGCATGATCAAAGTAAACAATGAACAGCAAACAAATAACAAGCTCAAGATAAATTGCTTTAAGGATTACTGCACAGGTTATGGACCACACATGATAGATTGGCATTCTGTTTAGTTTACGGATAAAGCCTGCAAAGATGACTGCAAGTCTCCAACAAATGTAATGAGCTTCTGAAAATACTGTAATCCTGTCCTTTATTACAAATACTGTCAAATGAATTTCAATACCTAAGGCTTATACGTTATCTAATTATGTAAATATTCTCAACATGGCAAGAACAAAAAGGCATTCAATGTTGGTAATTCTTTAGCAGTATGCTTATTAAAGCTTACTTGCATCTTACAATTTTCCGTCAAGCTTACCTAATGGTCATTAAAGCATTGTTACTTAAACACAGAGCAACAGGGCACTACGACAGCATGCATTTTCTGAATAATAAGAAGCATAAATCAGAAGTATAAAAATATGACAGAAAACCTGAAAATTATGCAAAATCAAGGACAGATGAAAAGCCACTGTCGTACTTGTTCATAGGTTCATAGGTTCATACTAGGCTATCTGTCCTAGGGCATTTATAAGCCTAGCCAGAGTGTGTTTGGCTTTCGCCACCCATTTTAAATTAATTTTGCTATGCCCTTTTTCGAGGTTAGTATACTGTGCCTCTGTCTAACAGTGACACAGAAGTGATACCCTGGGTAAACCTACGATCCCCCATCCACTCATCAAGATTCCTCTTGAAGAGAGTCAATGAGTGACTCTGCCTAACCTGGACTGGGATTTTATTCCAGAGTGAAGGGAGCCTCTGGGTTATGAATCTGTCTCTCCAGCATGTCCTATTTATTTCAGTGCTGAGGTTCAAGTCTCTCGATTGCGTAGCTCGATGGGATTTGGATTTTCTGAGGTGCAGCATGTCCATTAATTCCGGGTTGGACATGGCTTTATACGTCAGGCACAGATCGCCTCTGAGCAGGCGGTATGCCACTGAGTAGAGCTGAAGTTTCTTTAACCGGGCAGCATATGGCACTTTGATCCTCTTGGTGAGGTACTTTTGGGGTCTTTCCAGTTGCTGCAGGTGTCTGGTAAGGTACATCCCAAAAGGGGCATTGTACTCAATTATGGGCCTGATAAGGGATGAGTAAAGAGGCACGATGACCTCCCCTGATCTAGATGTGAACCCCTTCATGATTAGGTGGGCTATATAAAATGTTTTTCTAACCACTTTGGCCACATGGTTGTCAAATGAGAGATTGCTATCAACTTGGGTCCCCAGGTCCCTATTTACTTCTTCCATACTTAATGGATTACCACTTATGTGGTAATTTGTGGGCACTTTGTTTTTGCCAAAGGGGATGACTATACACTTTTTGGCGTTTAGCTTGAGGCCATGGCTCTGGCACCAGTTGTCTGTTTCTATGAGGCCCTTTTGGAGGATGCTTGTGTCAGCTGGAGAGTCGATAATGGCGCCCAGTTTGCCATCATCTGCGAACTTGATCAGCCACAGTCCTTCCGTCTTGGCCTGTACCTCTGAGAAATATATACTGAACAAGAGAGGTCCCAGGACTGAGCCTTGTGGGACGTAACTTGTAACTGGTTTGGAGTCTGACATGGCTCCAGCAATTCTAACCAGGTGGGTTCTGTCCTTGAGCCAGTTTGCAACCCATCTAGTGTCATAGGGGTTTATATTTAAGCTGGTGAGCTTATCTATAATGCCAGAGTGAGGTATTGTATCGAAGGCTTTTGCGAGGTCCAGGTAGGCTATGTGGACCACCTTCCCCTCGTCAATGGCCTTGGTGACTGTTTCAAAGAAATCGACCAGGTTTAAGAGGCAGGATCTGCCCTTAACAAAGATGAACTGGGTAGGATCCAGTGTCTGTAGGTCCCCAATATCTTTATTTATAAGGCCCATGATGATCCTTTCCATAGCTTTGCAGACCAAGCTAGTCAGGCTTATGGGGAGATAGTTTCCAGGATCCATTGAGGCACCACCTTTGTGGAGAGGGACCACCATTGCTGTACGCCACTCTTTTGGTACATATCCTGTAGTAAGGCTGAGATTGAACAGTAGTTTTATGTTTGGGTTTAGCTCTTCTTGGAGTTCATGTTGGATGCAGCCCGAGACACCGTCTGGTCCCATTGATGCTGTGTTTTTTGCTTTGGAGAGGGTGGCTCTTACCTGAGCATCTGAGATGTCAGGGGGGCAGCACTCTGCTGGGATAGATATTTACTCTTTTGGTGGGGAGTGGGGGGAGAAGTTTGCTCTGAACCTGTCAGCTAGGATGTTGGCAACGTCTGTGGGTTCGGTGTATTTTTTGTAATTTTGGACTAATTCTGAGAATATCTGGGAATTCCCACCCAGGTTCCTAACATAACTAAGGAAAGCCTTGTGATTATCCTTAGTGTCCTGTGCAATTTTTCTCTCAAAGCTGGCCTTATATGATTTTATGAGCGCCCGCAGTTTTTTGCTAATACTGAAAAGAGATGCCTTCCCTTTTTGGGATTTTGCTCTGTCATGTAGTTGCTTCCTCCTTCTATTGTATAGTTTGTTTATGTCTGGGGTCCACCAGACAGGACATCTACCTTTGGAGGATTGGGTCTTGGTTTTATTTGGGATTGCATGATCCATGCATTCCTGAAGGTGTTCATAGAATGCATTTATGAAGGATTCTGCGGTCTGGGCCATATTTTCTACAAGCCCAGGGGCTTTGAAGGATTCCACCTCGGTTTTGAGGAGTGTGAAATTTGCTTTAGAGAAGTTTTTCACTGTGGTTTTCTGGGCAGGGGGTGGGGTCGGTATGTGAATATCCAGTGAGATTAGTTTATGGTCTGATCTTACCAGTGAGGGATACACTTCTGGTCTGGAGCATAGAGTCCCCATACTGGTGATGATCAGGTCCAGTATGTTTTCTCCTCTTGTGGGAGTGGTAACAAGTTGTTCCATAGCATTTGAGTTTATAAATTCTAGGAACTTTTGGGCTAGGGTGTTGGAGCTAGAGTAATGCTCCCAGTCTATGTTTGGGTAGTTGAAGTCGCCCAATATAATGGTGTTTGGAGAGACCTTCATATTTTCCAGTGTTCTCAGGAAGGCAGAGTGGAGTTCTTGGGTTTGGGAGGGTGGTCTATAGCAGGCTATAAACTGGAAGGCAGTTTTACCCACTGTTAGTTGCACATGGATAGTCTCTGATGCTTCGTGCTGTGGCACCAACCTGGAGGTGTGGGTATCTTTGATGAATATTGATACTCCCCCTCCTTTTGTGGTTCAGTCCAAGTTTTGGGGCCGAAAAGCATGGTATGAGGTATAACCTGGTAGTGCTGGGGTGCTCTCGGGAGCCTTGAACCAGGTTTCTGTTATTGCACAGATATCGATGTTCTCCATGCTAAGGAGAGTTTCGAGTGCATGCATCTTGAGCTTTAGACTTCTAGCGTTGAGTAGCATTACTCTTGGTTTCTTATCCCTTGTGATACCTATGGAGGTGGGTTTGTCTTTTGAGCCTTGCCTAAAAAAGGCATTATGGGGGTAGCAAGAGCCTTTGCCAATATCCAAAAGCCCAGGGGTGATAGGTGCAATCCTTCCATAGCGAAGCATCGTGGCTTGTCGAGCATGTCATCCCAGGCTGACAGGCATTGGATCCCCTTTGAATGACACCAATACTTAAGCCAATTGTTGAAATTGATCATCTTGTCTTCATATTTTGGCATCATTCTTGGTGAGGGTAAGATGCTACTCAAGGTCAGGGTCATACCGGCCTGGGCTACATGCTCAGAGAGCTCCTCTATGTCTCTTTTCATGTAGTCCAGGGAGGTACGTCTCAGGTCATTCACACCAGCATGGACAATGACTGAGTCATATTTGTACTTGCATTGGAGTGACCTGAGTGCTTGTGTTATGTGGCAGATCCTAGTGCCCGACAGGCAGCTCACCGTGACCTTCTCCTTGTTCAGCCTGGTGAGCGGGACATCAGTGTGCCTGATGATAGAGTCACCTATTACAAGTGTATCAGGTGTGTTGTTTAGCCTTAAGGGCTGTGAATGTTCGGCACACTGGCTTTCTGAGCTATGTGTTGCACGTGTTTTGTTTTGGGTGTGCGGTTGCTTGGGTGTCTGCTTTGGAGGTCTCTGCTGCTTAGGCAGATTTTTATTTAGAGCCTCTGAGTATGTTTTTGTGTGTATATGTGTTTGGTTTGCTGTTGTATGTGAGACTGGAATTGTAGTGAGTGTGGTTTCCTTTTCCTCCTGACCGGTTACGCCAGTACTGAGTTGAGAGAGCTTAGCCTCCAGTTTGGCTATATGGTTGCATCTCTCACATGTGTTGGAATTTGTTGGGAGGAGGAGAGGGTTGTCTGTGTACATGAGGCAGTTGTAACATTTCCTCAAGATTCCCAGATTCACCAGCTGGACTGGAGAGGAGATTCACAACTGACCTTTGGACATGTCTACCTTGGATGGGGGAATACTCTGCACACTTATTCTGCATAACTTCTCCTTGCCTTGCTTGGACACATCCAGAGTCACCACATAGGGAGTGGAGTGCAACAAGTATGTCACAATTTGATATGTCTTTGGCTGATTGTGATGGTTCTGACACTCATACCCCTCAACCTCAGAGTAAGAAATATGGACAAAGCCATACATAGAAGTGGGGCAAAGGCTCAAAAATAAGGACAATTTTTAAATATTGCTCTTATAAACTTAGAAAGATAATAAAATAATAGTAGTCATGCATTAGTATGAATTTGTTGAAGGGTATAAAATCTGAAATTCAAATGTCTACCATTATTTTCTATCTTCAGTCTTTAATGATTTGCCACTAATTTGCCAGAAAAAATCACAAATTTATGAAAAATGGACCAAAAATGTTATGCAAAAATATAAAATTGCCACACAATACAGCTGGGAACCTATCAAAGAAGGGACACCTTTTTAATATTAGAACTGTTACCTTGAGCAGCTGACAAAATAAGAGAATCTATATGCATTTCTGAAAATAACAGTAATCTATAACTCTGATCATTACAGTTATTTATAATTGTAAACCCTCCACGTCTTCTTCCAAAATTGCCATTTTGTGGAGGGATTATTAGGGGGAGAGCAACATTTTGAGCCAAAATTGGGGACAGTTTATATATATATATATATATATATATATATATATATATATAAAATCTATAAAGCAATTTATTTGCACGTACCTCTCAACCACTTAATGCAGGAAATCTGGACAAGGCCAAATATATTGGGGGAACATACAAACAGTACTAAAAATTGCTCTTGTATAAACTTAGACAGTTGATAGAATAACAGGTCTTCTTTTAGCATGCACTTTTCTGAAGGTTATGATGTCTGAAACTCAATGTCTGTCATTATTTAGTGACTTCATTAGTAAATGATTTGCCAGAAAACAACAAAATTTTCATTTGTAATGTGCATACTGCTTTACTTCTGCAATGATTTGGATTTCATTTGAAGGTTTTATTTTACATTTTAGAGCACAAACACTAATAGATATCTGCTAAACAAAGCAATGCAGTCTCACAATGAAAATAGACTTAGCATTAAAACTTCTCTGCCTTTGAAACTCACATTCATTGAAACAGCATTGAAACCCACATTCAAAGAAAATACATTTTGCCAGTGGCAGATAAAGATTAACTTTGGGCTGTTTTCAAATCACAGGCCCCTTGCACACAAAACATACACATGCTCCTTGATACACCTTCCTAATTGTATTGAATTATATTCCTTGTACAATACAGTACAGTTTTAGAGGGCATTTTAAATGTATTGTTTTGAACATTTTTCCAGTAAATAATGAAATAAAAGGCATGCACCAATAATGACAAAACTGCCCAGTTCAGAACATTTCCATCATAAAAGTCTACTCAATTTTCTAAAGTCCACCAGTATCAGTAAATATGCACAATCTCTGAAGAAGTAAAAGTCATCTAAGTAATTCCACATTAAAGAGATCTGTAACTAATGAAGAGGTTGCTGCTAGCAAACAACTTTATATTTCATTGTTTCATCTACAAATAAAGTGCCTGTTACCCTTGAGGAATAAATTGCCTATGTTATACTAAAAAATGATAAGCTAGTAATATTGCAATAGGGAATGGATGGCAAACTGATAACAGGTTCATAGTTTCTAGGTATTTTTGCCAAAACAGACTGCAGCATCCATCCCCTTTGCAACACAGTACAGTGTCAGCAATGCATTTACCTACTGTGGGAGTAGATCCCAAAGCCTTCTGCATCAAAAGTAAGTACACTACCTGTTGTGCTATTAACAATGCAAGCAGACAGAGCATAAGCAGCACTAAGCATTTGCTCCCCTGCAGCTCTCAACTCCTTGTAAAATCTACTCGACACTCAGCTGTATCTCTGAACTTTACAGCACAAGAAATCTGGAAAAAGCCAAAATTTATTGGAGGGGGGGACAAAAGCCCCAAAATCAGGAACAGATTTTAAACATTGCTTGTATAATGTTGGAAAGTTGCTAGAATAAAATGCTGTGTTTCCACCATACATTTCACTGCCAAGACTTGAACTCAGGACCCTGTGCAAAACAGTCAGAGCAACATGCCATTATGCCAAATCAGCTGTTTTGTGAAAGAGAGGAAGACTGAAACTTAAATGGCTACCATTTAGTGAATTCAGTTCTTACCATTGCTGTCAACCTCTTAGCACAAAACACCTGAACAAAGCCAATAATGGGGGAATATAGCCCCCAAACATATTCAGTGATTTCAGTTCTCACCATAGCTCTCAATCTTTTAGCAAAAAAACACCTGGACAAAGCCAGTAATGGAGGAATACAGCCTCCAAACATATTCAGACAATTCAGTTCTCACCATACCTCTCAACCTTAGCACATAAAAACCTGGACAAAGCCAACAATGAGGGAATACAGTCCCCAAAATAGGGACAAATATCCATCTTATAAACTTAGAAAATTGCTAGACTAAAAGTTTTTGTGATACCATGTATTTTCTGAAGAATATGAAGCCTGAAATTCAAATGTCTGTCATTTTTATTTAACATTTGTTAACCAGGAAAGTCTAACTTGGAACAAGAGCCAATTTTCAGCAGAGGCCCAAGGAGAAACACTCCAGACACGTCTTAGTAAGATAGGAGGACAGCAGAGCACATCCACAGGAAGGACATGCAGACTCCACACAGAAGACACCCCAGCCAAGAATCAAACCAGAAAACCTGTAGCTGTTAGGCAACAATAATAGCACTTCACCACTGTACTACTGACTGTGTAAAGAAACAAAAATACAGAAACCACAGATTTTATGAGGACCAGAACAAATATGAGGCAAAAATCTGCAATTTTTTACAAATGGTGGTGCATAGGGAATTCAGGCTCTTGCCACCTGGGTACAAGGTACAGGGTTCAAGCCTGTGGTATTCTCTACCCACCACCATGTATCCTGAGTTCTCTAGCTACCAGTATATAGCAACTGGGGCAACACACACACACACACACACACACACACACACACACACACACACACACACACACCCATTCCTGAGTTCATCTGCAGCACCTGAATTCAGTGTTCTCATTTCCTTTGCAGCTACACAGTATCCTCAGTCCCATCCCATGCAAGCTAACTGTCCTCCCAGCTGGTTTTCCCATGAGACTACACCATATTCTCAGTCCGTACTGTCCTCCTGGCTGGTTTCCCCATGAGAGTAGTCTCCAGCCTGCAGATGATGCAATCCAGAATTCTTCCATTCCATGCTGTCATCACTACATAAACTTCTGGGCATCTGCAGGGCAGCGATGCCTTTCCCCCTATCTGGACTGCTGACACAGCAGTCTGGAGTTCTCTGAGTTCCAGGAACTCCAAGCACTCATGCACGGAGTTCCAGGACTCATGACTGATTGTTTTATTTTGTTTTTCTTCTTCTTTCCACAGCTGGAGGGGCTGCAGTCCTGCAGTCCTATAGCACGAGCCAGCCCTGATGAAGACATTAGGAGGCAAGGGAGAATTGTTGCAAGAAAGAATGCCATGGGAAGAAGGCAGATAAATGGAGAGATGACCCCATAGCTAATACTGCCACACATACCAAAAGATTATACTCCTGTCTCATACTCTTTCTAGCAAACAGCTTCCAATCAATAACTTAGAACAGATTTATGCAAAGAGTTCCTAAAAGTGCTGGGTTCCAGGGCATCGTCCATGCTGCTGGCACCCCACAGTAAAGCTGCATATGAGACGGCTACAGTGGTATCTGAGAAACAGATGGACAAAAGACTCAATTGTGTTATTATCAGCCTCAAAAGGATGAACAAAAAATCACTAACATGATCAAATCCTACAGAGCTAATTATGAACTAAAATTTTCTACATAAACAAAGGGACAACCAAAAGACATCCTTTTATTATATAAAGGTCCTCAGAAGTACCCGGCATTGTAAAAACTTATTTCTAAGGGCATGACATGAATGGGTCCGGGTAACATACAAGGATGATTCCCAGTCAGTCTAAAACACCATCCATTAGACGTCCTCCTTAAACCATTCAGTCAGAGCATTCCCAAAGTTATTACCCAGATTTTTAAGGAATGCGAAACAGATGTCATTTATATAAATATGTAAATGAGATGATTTGAAGTTAGGGCTGCTCTAATCAAAAGGAACTCTGCTATATCCCTATGGGAGGCATACAATGAGTTAGGCTGTCTAAGTGAGTTAAACTGGCTAGAAAGATGCTGTCTAGCTGTGCTGCTGATGTTTAGTTTTAAACACATTTATAGGTATTGGATTTCAAATTACTTCTAATGTTTGTGATTACCAACATTCTGCTGATTACAACATCAGTTTTCAAAGTTCATTGGACTTCTCTTTAGTTATTTCAGCATCGGTAATCTGCAGTTGGACTGTGCTATATTTTGAGCTGTTCTAAACAGCATTCTCAGCAATTTACATTTTTGTGCATTATGGAAGATGGCCAGATGATTCATTTGTATACCCTCAGCATATCTACTTCCAGGTAAACACTACTTCATGTAGTTACATCAGGGATTTGGGATACTTCTGTAAATTCTGTTGAGCTCTACTATGTGGTCTTGACTATGCATTGACTCTAAGCAATCATATTTCAGTAATTATGAATCAAAGTCATTGAGTTTTTCAAAACAACGCTTATAACTAAAATGTGGCTGTAGAGGTCTTATATTTTGTATGCATAGAGAAACAACATATTCTGTTAAAAGCAAAGTTTGACAACTTACTGTTTTTTATAGATATATATATATATATATATATATATATATATATATATATATATATATTACATGTACAGTACACACACACACACACACACATATATATATATATATATATATATATATATATATATATATATATATATATATATATATATATATATATATATCAACATAGACAAGTATACAACAACTTGGTTGTAAGCTTGCTTGGTTGAATCTCAAATTAAATGGCTGAACGTATCATTAAAGCACCTTTTAATTAAATTTCAAATAATTGACGTATCATGAAGTGAATATCACCCAAGGTAAAATGTTTTAAAAACAGATTTTTACATGAGAATCAAGTCAGCTGCACTATCCCCCCACACACAAACGCACTGCCTTGCTTAAACATACTTACTCTGTTTGCAGAACTTGGAAGGAAATAGTAACCTATAGCAGATAAAGGGAATCACTGTCAGAACTTAAACAGAAATCACACTAGTGGTGGTTATGTAAAGTTATCACTAGTCTCCAGATGAGGCTACTGCATATATAAGTTCATATCTTCATAGGAGTATATTAGGCTAATGGCCCTGGAGCCTTTACAAATGTAGCCCATAGGACTACCCTGACATCATGCCACCCAACTGTAGTTTCCAGTGCCTCTGTCAAGTAGAGCCACTGGAGTAATCCCCGGGGTGAATTTTCTATTTCCCATCCACTCTTCAAGGTTTGTCTTGAAGAGGGACAGTGAGGTGCTCTGTTTGACATGTATGGGAAGTCTATTCCATAGCAAGTGCAGTCTCTGGGTTATGAACCTGTCCCTCCAGCATGTTCTGTTGATTGTGGTAATGAGGTGAGGTCACTGGAGCATGTAGTGCGGAAGGATTGGGATTTCTTTAGATGTAGCATTTCTAACAGAGATGGATCAGACATGGCTTTGTATGTCAAGCGGAGATCGCCTCTAAGTAGGAGATATGAGACAGAGAATAGTTGAAGTTTTTTGAATCTGTCCATATACGACAAGGGTTTAAGGCCTAGGAACCTCTTTGTGAGGTACTTTTGTGACCTCTCCAGTTGTTGCAGGTGTCTAGTGAGGTACATGCCAAATGGGACATTATACTCGATGATTGGCCTAATGAGGGAAGAGTAGAGGGAGACAATGACCTCTTTCTTCCTGGATGCAAATCCCTTAGTAATGAGATGTGCCACATAGAAGGACTTTCTGACCACAGTGGTAATGTGGTGGTAAAAAGAGAGGCTGTTGTCAACCTGTGTTCCCAGATCTCTTATAACACCTTCTGTGTTCAGTGGACTACCATCGATGTGGTAATTCATGGGAACTGGGTTTATCCAAAGGGGATGCTGACACATTTTTTAGCATTG
Organism: Protopterus annectens; assembly: GCF_019279795.1. Taxonomy (NCBI): domain Eukaryota; kingdom Metazoa; phylum Chordata; order Ceratodontiformes; family Protopteridae; genus Protopterus; species Protopterus annectens. The sequence continues at coordinate 227,689,181 of NC_056738.1, forward strand.
AGATAAGGCCATGGATCTGACACCAGTCATTGGTCTCAGTGAGGCCTTTCTGTAGGATATCAGCATCACTTGGGGAGTTAATATTAGCTCCCAACTTGCAATCGTCTTTGAACTTTGTCAACTAGAGACCCTTTGTTTTGGCCTGGACTTCAGAGAAGTAGATACCAGACAGGAGAGGACCCAGGACTGAACCCTGTGGGACTCCACTTGTGACTGAGTCCACTACTTTCACACTGCAGGTTTTATCTGTGAGCCAGTTTGCAACCCACATAGTGATATAGGGGTTCATGCCTAGCTTAGTGAGTTTTTCCTATGATTCCTGAATGGGGAATGGTATCAAATGCCTTGGCCAGATCAAGGTAGGATGTATGAACCACCTTGCCTTCATCCATAGCTCTGGTGAATGACTCAAATAAGTAGACCAAATTGAGCAGGTATGGACTACACTTCACAAAAACAAAACTGTGTGGGAACCAGAGTTTAGAGATTCCCTATATCATTGTTTTTTAGGTCCATGATGATGCATTACATAGCTTTGCATATCAGCCTTGTCAGGCTAATGGGTCGATAGTTCCCGGGGTCTGTAGTCACTACTCATTTGTGGAGAGGGCTGACTGTAGCAGTTCGCCATTCGGTAGGGAAAAAGCCTGATGTGAGCCTGTGATTGAACAGGGCACACAGGTGAGGTGCCAGTTCACATTGTAGACCATGTAGAACACAGCCAGAGATATTGTCAGATCCCATGGGAGCTGTATTCTTGGCCTTGGACAGTGCTGTTTTAACCTGTGCAGCAGTAATACTGAGTGCCTGGCAATCTACTGGTATTGTGATTGGTCCTTTGTGGGGGAGAGACGGGTAAAGTTGGCACTGAATCTGTCGGCCAGTATATTGGCAATTTCTATCTGTTGGCTCAGTATAGGCGGTACCATTGTGCAGTAGCTCAGAGCAAATCTGGCTATTGCCATGGAGATTCTTTATATAACTATAGAAGGTCTTGTGGTTTTCTTTACTAACTGCCTCAATTCTGTTTTCATAGCTAGCTTTAGAGGATTTGATGAGGGATCTCAACTTTTTGTTGAGGCTGATAAGGGAGTTTTTCCAGCGCTGGGACTTCAATTTATTCCACATCAGTTTTCTACTTCTGTTGTAGAGTTTGTTTTTGGCAGGGGACCATTGGCTTCTTTTTTTTGGAGGAGAGCGTCTTGGTTCTATTGGGTATGGCTAGATCCATGCATTCGTGTTTGTACAGTGCACTGGTGTATGATTTGGCAGTCATGCAACTATTCTCCATTTGCATGGGTGTTATTAAGTTAGTCACCTCTGTTTTTAGGAACCCAAAATTAGCTTTGGAGAAGTTTTTCATAGTGGTTATCTTTGCAGGAGTTGGGGGGGGGGGTTGTTTATTTCCAGGGTGATTATTTTGTGGTTGGATCGAACCAGGGAGGAGTTAACTTCTGGTACAGAGCAACAGTCGGCCATGTTAGTAATGACCAGGTCTTATGTTGCTACCTCTAGTGGGGGTAAGAATGAGCTGGTCCAGGACATTTGAATTAATGAATTCCAGGAAACTTTGGGCAAGTGTATTGGTACATGAGTATTTTTCCCAGTTAATGGAGGGGTGCATAGTCAACATATTCTGTTTGTGCAGTACAGAAGTAAGCGCAGCTATCCCACATTCAGTGAAGGGACTTTCAGTTAAATTATCACTCAAATAAAAGGGCCTTTGGCCAGTTGGATTCTGTCATTTGGCATTCAGTGAAACAGGTATATTAATTAAATACCATGGATAAATATTTCCTATTTATGTATGTATGTATCTGTCTTTCTCTCTCTCTCTCTCTCTCACACACACACACACACACACACACACACACACACACACACACACACACACACACACACACACACACACATATACATATATATATATATATATATATATATATATATATATATATATATAAATATATATATATATATGTTTGCAAAGTGAACTGTTGTAGTGACATTTGTGCAACCAGGTCTATATTACCACATTGAGAAAGCTGTTAACTGAATGGCTTTATAACTGAAAATGCCGATAAATGAATTGTGTATTGTGCGATCGCGATACAGTGAAGATCGGAAAATTTTCCTTTTCCTCAGTGTAGTGCGATCTTGGAGTTGGTATATATAATTAGCGGGGGTGGGGTGGGGGGGTGCAGCCCCACTCAAAAGTGAGTTCTATTAACTGCATTTTCGATTATAAAGCTATTAGATTAACAGCTTTTTAGATGTGCTAATATACACCCATGCAACCAGCAGCTTGTGCATGTTTCTTGTATGAGCAAGTGCCAGTAGGATCAACGAATGTAAGTGGGTTTTAGGGCTGAATTGGTGTGTGTGTGTGTGTGTGTGTGTGTGTGTGTGTGTGTGTGTGTGAGTTGTGTGTCCAAGCTGTCTTGTGTAGTGGCAGTGTTATGGATTTTTTTAAGTCAAACTCCCTTCCCACCTTGCTTCATAATCCTAATTCTAACCCTAACCAAATACCTTACCTTAAAGAAAACCTTTCTGTAACACTGCTACCCTTCAGTCAAATTTGACATGTGAATGTGTTGCAGTGTTATGGTTAGTTCATCAGAAAAGGAAACTAATTTCCTTTTTGATTTACTGGGTGTTGATAATTTACATTGTCAGTATAACACACCCACACACACACACACACACACACACACACACACACACACACACACACACACACACACACACACACACACACACACACACACACACACACACACACAATTTCCTGTTTCAAATCCTGCAAGTACAGAATACCAGTGCTAGGCTGGGAGATTTGATGAATTCAACAGAGAATCTTAAAGTGAAGTGGATCCTGAGTTTAGGGGCACACAGGGGGCAAGCTCTTAACGATAATGTACCCCTAAAGCCAGCACTCAAATCTAAGAAATTAAAATAGCCCCATACACATTGGTTATGACAATGGTATTTATATTCAAGGATGTGTTTATATGCATTCTATTGACTTGCTATCAGGACCATGTGATACTGTATTGATGTACTGTTGCTTTAAAAAGCATTTTAGTTCTGGGTGCAATTAAGTTTAATTACTTGTTATACTAATATGATTGGTCATTTTGAATTTTAAACAGTACTTATGTGTGACTGGGGTTTGTAGAAAATGTCTGATGAAGCAGTGGTTGTCACTGCGAAAGCGGTCACTTTGCCTTTGTACTATAAATGAGAAGATTTGTTTTATTTAGTCTGCTGTGTTGCTGATTAATTCGGTTACCTTCCATCAAGGGCAAGTTTGTTTGAATTTCCTTTTTTGATTTACTGGGTGTTGATCATTTACATTGTTAGTATAATGAATGGTTGGTGTTTTCTGTGTTGATCATTTAATATGCCAGTCTTTCACATACACACAGTCATAAATACAAATCCATGGTTTTAGTAATTATTTTGAGTGTTATACTGCTTTAAAGTTTTTTCATTTTAGAAATATCTGGAAAAAGAAAGGAAAGGAAAGCAATGCGTTATATACACACACACACACACACACACACACACACACACACACATAGACTCAAATATAACCACCCATGCAAACACACACACACTTGCACATAACAAATGATATTAATCTGTGAAATTAGTTGTGCTTTGCAAGCATTCATTCCAATTGTAATTAAAGTTCTTTTTTATGATATTGTTTCTCCTCAAAACATCAGTGGACCACTATTATGTAAGATGTAGTAAAGCACATTGTACTGGCAATAGTACAGTAAGAGATGTATTAGTACGTTATTATTATAATAAGAAGAAACACCATGGAGAGCAGACACAGCCAAATAATCCTTTAAAAACTTTATTGTCGGTGCCAAATAAATAAGCCGTAATGAATCAAGCGCTTTCGCCTGATAAATATCAGGCTTTATCAAGATACTTATACGAAGGATATGACGTGCCTTAAATAGCACACTAATTGCCTGCCCCTAATTAATTAATTAACAAAAAAATCTAAAAACATTGCATTAAATTAATATGAATTAGTCATCCGAAGACTAAACAAATGTACAATTAATACTGTTACATTATCTATAATGCATTTTTTGTTTGTGCATACCACTCTGTACTAACTACTTAATTTTGTGTGTACTGTCTAAAAATCTAAAACATCAAGAAATGTATTGCTATAATTACATACAAAAGTGTAAAACACTACCCAAATGTTCGTCTGAACGTCTGACCACCTCGTACAACCAGTACTAGTCACCACCCCAAATTATACACATATTATAAACTGCATTCACCTTGCACATAATCTACTCTGCACTTATAATAAGTGTAGCTACAAACGTAAAAATAAATAGATATAAATTTAAAATACATTTGCTCAATGAATATACATGAAAATTACACCTATAAATGTATGAATAAATAAATATGAATATAAATGATTAATAATAGACAAATTTATTTTCATTTTATTTATTATATCCTGTATTTCTGCACAAATACTCTAGAGTTTTAATATTTTATAGTGTAATAGGTAATTGGTGACAGAAATGAATTTTGCATTTTATTGTTGTAGGATATTTTATTAGGGTTATGTATTGCATAGTTAGTTTCATCGGTTTATATATATTTTTATATATACAGATTTATATTTTTACACATATATTTATATTCATATTTATATTCATATTTATTTATTCATACATTTATAGGTGTAATTTTCATGTATATTCATTGAGCAAATGTATTTCTTCTTATTAGACCACGTTATTATTATACTCTTTTATTGAATACAGAATAATATGCCACAACAGTCTTGTTGGTTAATAGACAGCAACAGTAAAATACTTTCTACAATGGCTTCTGTCCCGGTCTTTGATTTACAGGTGACCAAAGAACCAACTTGGCAGTCACAGTGTGGCAGCATAAAGCTTTACTTTCATTGGTTTCTATAGGAGCTCACAGCTGGCAATGATTATTTTCTTTCGAGAGACTTCTGTCTTCATCCTGTTTGTGCATCCATGGAGTTGATATATACATTTGAGATGTTTGATGGGATTTGCCCTCCACACGATGGTTGCATGGAGGGCTTGTGCTTGGTGAGTCTATTCCTCAGGGATTTATAACTCATGGACTCAGAGCAGAAGTCGGGCATTAATTTTTGGTATTCATCATACAAAAGTCATTATGACAGACATAAACCTCAAAATATATCAAAATAAAGGAGAAGACAAGAATTGAATGCAAAATTGTGATAACATTTTTACATTTATTTGTAAGATGAGGGGGAAACATACACATTCAATGATAAAAGTCAAATGTCAGTTTCTAAGCATATTATTGCAAATTATTGCAAATGCGTATATGATTCAGTATAATGTTGAAAGTGTTTTTGCATTTGTTTCATTTTTATTGAAGAACACAGTAAGTACAAAGTACTCACATGTAGATATAAAAGGTACATAAAAGCACCTCTGAAGATGAAAAGATGTCACTTCTGTTCTTTATTATTACTATTTACAAGAAATGTAAGCAACGCACACAGTTCAATTTATTTTATGTTTAAAGATTTGTATACTATGAGACTTAGTCCTTCACATTATTTCTTTTGATAGTTTCTGTAACTCATATGGTATTTTCATAGATGGTAACAAGATGTCATGTAGAAACTCATGCTGTGCTGTAGTAGTATTTCATATGTCTTGTAGTAGTTCAAAGTCACTGTCAGAAAATAGAGCAACCCGAGAAATATCGTCTTGTATTTCTTCAAGTTAAAGTACTGTGACTTTAGTTCCTAGAGTACTTGTTTTCACTGCTGCAGTGGAATATTTTAAGATTTCTTATAAATTATTATGGGCAGAATATTTTGGAAATAAAGCAGGCAGTGTTTCTAGAAGTATATAAAAGTCTGTGAAATTTCAGATAGTTAATTGCCCTAATGTCTTCCATTTTTTTTCACTGTTGTTTAGCTGATATCACTTTCCTCTCAGCCGTAGGTCATACAATTTCCTACTAGCATTTTAAGGAAAGAAAGAAGGTGAAAACAAAGGCTCTGTGTTCAGCCATTGAATGGAACTTCCATCGAATGGCTGAACATCGTACCCTATCAATCAAACATTCATTCAGTGAATCCTCATTTCATCAATGGAGAAAGTATCTAATTGGCCACCACTTCCATGTTTGCCCTTTTCCCCACTGTAGTGCAGTCTTGTAATTGGTATATATATATATATATATATATATATATATATATATATATATATATATATAGTTAGAGAGGCTGTGGCAAGGAAAGTCCCCCACCTAAATGAGTTTGAAATACTGCAGTGGGGCACATGGGGCAGTGATGGCCAATTGATTGCTTTTCTTGTTATTCCCAATGAAGCAGAAATACATAAGGGTCAGGACTTTTCTGTTAGAGCATAGTACATTGGCATAATTTTGTTGACTTAATATGTCTTTTTCTTGAAGTAGTTCTTGAGTATAATGTCTTTGTGTTTGGTAATGTTAATTATTTAAAGACCTCTGGCATGGCTATGGGCACATGTGCTAATAGCTATGCCAATATGGTCATGGCATGCTGGGAAAGTGAATATGTTTTTCATTCAGTTAATTTTGGCTGTTATGTTTACTTTTACTGTTGTTTTGTTGACAATGTTTTTTTTTTTTTTATTTGTTCAGGTTCTTTTGAATATTTACTAGATTTATAGGTTATTTATATAGTACAACAATATTTCTTAAGTTTTCTGTGACATGATCAGTCAATATTATTGACTTTTTGGATGTGAAAGTTATTAGAGACCCTGATAATACTTTTACTACCAGGCTACTCAGGAAGCAATGCCATAGGGTGTCTTTTGTACATAAAATGAGCATGCACCCAGGTCATGTTTTTCACAATGTAGTTAAGGGACAATCTATGTGTATGTCCAAGCTTTGTGTGGCTGAAGGGGAGTTTAGGAACAGCCTAGATAATTTACATAAGGATTTAGTTACTAGGACTATACCAAGTGTAAACTGAAAATGGGTATGAATCTAGCTGCTTCTCTTAGATGGACACAAGCCAAGCTGTATTTTTCTTCACCTGTAGGAAAGGTTGAATGGGAGATTAATTAGACTAGTATTGTTTTTATCCCTTTGGTGTATAGTAGTGATACTAAAGCTTTAAGGGATATTATTAAATGTTATTGGCCAGTTCTACATACTGACGATCAGATCAAAAGGATCATTGGTTTACATCCTAGATTTCATTACAGGAATAAGAAGTTCTTAAAAAGGTTGCTTTGCTATCCCACTAGTAGGAAAAGGGAAGATGATGATGAACAACTTGGAGTTGGCACCTTTAAGTGTGGCTCCTCTAATTTTTGTGATTATATAGATGAAAGTAGTTGTTTTAAATACCCAGTTATGGGGAAGACTATTTGCTTTTCTTCTAGGGCTAATTGCGATAGTGAACATGTGGTCTACCTTACATATTGTGTTGAATGATGTTCCTTCTATGTATGTAAGACCAACAGAAGGTTACCTGAATGGATTAGGGATCATCTGTATTGTACACGTACATTTAATAGTGTTAGTGCAGTAGCTAAACACATTTTGGGTAGGGGTCCTTTACATCGTTTTAGGTTTTTAGCAATTGAAAATGGTTATGTTAGTAAATTATGTTAATGATACAGAAAGGGCTTAACTGAGGTGGATCACTAAACTAGGAGCCGATCGAGATCTTGGCTTCAATGAACATGCTCCACTTAAGCCAGAGTTTAAGTTATGTAGACTGAGAAGGTAAATGATGTTTTTAATTGATGTAACTAAGATAAGTGAAATGCTTTTTGATGCTATTGGTTGCTGTGAATGTCTTTTGTGATGTCATCTTACATAAATGTTTGTTTTATTTAGTTTATGATATGGTCTGAGGAAGCAAGTCAGCTTGTGAAAGTGTTTACCCATTGAATAAAATATTTTTATTTTTATTTTCTTTGAAGTGTTTAAGCATTTTAGCATTTCAAATGTGCTTCAATGATCGTTAAATTTCTCTACTAGTGTTTTATCTCAGAACTTTTCTATCAGGAGGTAAGACTGACTCTTCAAAGATCTTCTAACTGATTGTCAGACATGTTTCCTAACAAGAACATGTACCTAGGTCAGAATAATTTGATCATTCCTCTCCTGAGCAGCGAGAGGAGAAAAGTTATTCAAGGGGAGGGTTTCAGTCTTGACTCCAATTTGCCGCTTTTACCTCAGCAACTGATGGGTAACTCTGCTGCAGCTATCTGTTTTTCCATGTACTGCTCATCACTTTCCCTTTGTCCCTCTGTCACTGTTCCTCAGGATCAGGCATATCTTGTGTGGCTGGCCTTGTCAGGAAGGGAAGACCGCTCTTGCCTACATTAGGAAGAGACCAAATGAGCCTCCTTCACAAAGATTCTCTGGGGAGCTTCATTCTCAGGGATGGAACTGTCCTTACGATGCATATTTTATGGGGGAGGATCTCCCAGAAAAGGGAAACATAAGGTTTGACATTTATCTTCTCCGAAAGCAGATAAGGGGCATTGACTGGACTTTGCAAAAAGTTTATAAGCCTTTCTTTATTTACATGCTGACACTTCGTCTCATTAAAAATCTGTCTCAGATTCTGATCCCTAATAGGAAGGACAGGATTTAACCAGAATGTGTTTCTAGAATTCCCACCCCCTGTATTGGGAATCTGATTCTGAGGAAAGTATTCTTTAGTTTCTCCTCTTGACGAGTTGTATTTTTCTGATATTACTGTCAGAATGAAGAATATGTTCCAATGGAAGCAAATAAAAAATGCTGGAATTCCAGCAAAGATATTATACATGATGATTTGGTACAGGCTGATTTTACTCAACCTGCATCTGTTCTTTCTTTGTTGCTGGCCTTAGAAGATGCTTTCTTTGTAGCCAGCAATTCCCTGACAGTCAACCACCTGCTCACAGAAAGTCTGATAAATTGTTTAGCATGTCTCAATCTCATATATTCCATTTTTTCTAACCTCACGCCAGATCCTGTAGTACTTTCTCTGTACAGACCAACTTCTGCCAACCTTACAACAGCTAGCCTTATTCTTTCCTGCAAGCTTAAAAAAAAAAAAAAAATAAGTAAATAAACTTACTTGGTTGGGAAAACATTTATACTTTCTTCCACTTTATCCTTCAGAATAATGAATTGTTAAGCTCAGATGTCTAATTCCTTTAACGATAAGAGAAAGTTAATTGCTGACCTTACTTTTTCAGAGATTAGGTTATCTCTGAATTCATTAGTATCCTCTTTATCTTGGCTAACTAAACCTTTAAAATATGCCCATGAAACTGCTGATGCTGTTTATAGAGTAGATGCCATTGAGTCAGTGACATGATCCGACTGCCTACTTTTTCAGAATTTGCAAGTGGGTGTCAAAGCTGAGATCCTGGATGCTTCCCTGGATAAAGAGGCATTATTTAGTCCTACCTCTTCTGACGTCTTTAAAGACTGGAGGAAAGGAAAAAAAATAATTTTAGGGGGTTAGCCAGATGTCTCAATCCTTCTTGCCAAAATATAATAGAAACGTTTCTTCCAGTTTAGGTTCCTTTCTCAGGAAATAGAAGAAACATTTCTAACAAGTTGCAGGCAAACACAATCTCAATAAGTAATGGAAGGGTAGTTCAATGAATGATGAAGGGAGGGTGCTCCCAAAACAAAGCACGATGTATGGAAGTAGACTGACTATATGCATGTGTTTTTCCTTGCCTAGCCTAGTAATTCTGCAAAGCTTTCCCAAAGTCTATGTCTTCACTATCCTCTGTGGCACCAGCTATCTTCATAAATTTGGGTTTTGAGAATCATTCAAAAAGGCCACAGCTGGTAGTGGGATTGCCTTCCTCCTTTTCAAAAGATTCTTCTTCTTCATCCAGCCATTTAAACTTCTCTCCTCCTATTCTAGATCAGATGCTGTACCAAGGTTTATAGCACATGTTCTTCTCAGAACTAAGATGGGAAGGATTTTATTCTAGGATCTTTCTAGTGCCAATAAGAAAGGAACCTGAAAATATTAACCCAGACCTTTGTTTCTAAATAATCATATCACATTCCAATTCTCATAGATTTGCAACTTTTATGTTTACATTTTTCTATGTCCGGTGAAAAGTGTTAGATTTCTGCTTTGCCCTTTAGTTTGTCAACAGCCCAAAGGATGCAAAGTGCCTGACTCTTGTAATAACCCATGGCAGATTGCAGGGCCTTCACATGTTTCCATATTTAGACAACCACCTTATTTTTGCCTATTCTTTTACAAGTTGTCAAGTGTCTCTTGCTTGGATTAAAAACAAAAAAAATTTCCTCTAACTGTGCTTTCTGCTGAACATAGAGAAATGTTCTCTCATTCTGTCTCACAGGATAGTGTTTCCAGGATGCCTATTTTACATATACTTCATGATGACTTTTCTTTCTGAGGATAAAGGCAACTGTTAGAAGAAATTAACAGTTTCTAATATTTTCCAGTCAGACTTTCAAATCTGCAGGGAATATCTCAGAATTCTGGGGTTTGTAGCCTCTACTAGTCTTATGATTCCCTTGGCCAGAATTCACATGAGGAATATTCAATATTTCAACAAATAATTTTGAACTCAACTTCAGCACTCTCTTTCATTTCAAATTCTAGTGCTGTTTTTTTTTCTTTTGAAAAAGGAGTTAATCTGGTGTGTAAACCAGTTATTTTTCAACTCCGGTCTCAATTTTTCCCTTCCAGTCCCCACTCAGTCTGTATCCACAGTTGCATTAGACTTTACTTGGGTAGCTGTGTCCAAGGGGGTGAAAATATAGGACCTCTGGAACAAGCAAAACAAATGATAGCACAGAATGATAAATAAATTGCTAGTCTACATTTTGTCACTTGGTGTCTTCCACAGAGCCTCTCCTTGTATTCCTTTTCATACCTACAACCCATATCATGATCATATACATTTTGTGCATAATAATAATTTTCCTTTATGACAGTTGTTTCAATTTGCGTAACTATTTCCTAAATGACTGCCTTGTCCACTATGGTAGATGTCTTCCATATGGCTGGTGTTTCCTGCCTCCCTGAAGTCTCCAGAGTGACAAACTTTTTCCCACTCTAATGGCATTCCCTAGACTACTGAAGTTTGCTGTCTGGCCTTTCCTGAATAGCTGCCATTTCCTGCTTGTTTAAAACTTCCTATGTGCCTGGCACTTCCTTCTTGGGAATCATCTGCCCCATGATTAGTGTTTCCCCATGCTTTCCCACTGATTGGCATTTCCACAGAAGTAGACATCTTCCCCATTATACTCATTTCCCCTTCCATAGTCATTTTGATTGCCAAAATGGCTTCCTATACCACTGTCATTACCCATGCCATACTGCTCTCACATGCCAGGTTCATTTCCCCTGCTACAGTTATTTCCTCTTCAGTAGCCATTGCCTGCTCCATTGTTACATTCTCTACCGCAGTCCATCCTCATGCCATAGTCACTTCCACTTTCACAGTTATTTTTATTTTCAATGCATAGTCATTTCCTCTGCTATAGTTGCCCCCCACTCCAAAGTCTTTTTCCCTGCTAAATCTGTCCCCTATGCTATAATCATAGTAATTTAATATGTCTTAGTTATCTACTGTACTATAATTATTCCCTCTTTGATAATTAGATTCTGCATGACATGAATTTCCTGCTGTTAGTCATTTTCTGTTCCACGGGTAGCACCCCTTTAATATTAATTTCCTGTCTGATTTTCACTGCACTTGCCATAGGTTTTACCATTTTGATAGTCATTCCTTGGAAAATTACTAGAGTAGTAATCCATGTCTACATTAAAGGAATTTCAGAACTGCAATTAAATGTCCCAAGTGCAGAAAATAGATCTTGAAATGCTTTTTGATTAAGCAGTCAGGAAGTGTGTAACCTAGTAGAACACAAACAACACTTCCACCAAAACAAACCACAAAATAATGGCTCTAACAGTTGATCTAAAATCTCTTTATCATCTTTGGATTCCAAACCCTGTGCTAGCAATCACAGTCAACACCATGGTGATCTGGTACATAAACAAACAAGTGGGATCCAGTTCCCATCTCATTTGCTGACTAGCTATGGTTTCATGTGAACTAAAGATTCAATTCATTCTGTCCCTCCAATCTACCTATATCTATCAGTCAAATATATTGCAGACAAGCTGTGCAGAAACAGCATAGACCCTTTGGAATTAAAGTTGCTTTCAAAAGTCTTCCAGGAATTGGTCCATCTGTGGGGAACTCCTAATGTAGATCTATGTGTCTCCAGCCTCAAAAGTCAGTTAAAAAAGTTCTGCTCCAGGACTCTATGCATACTGGCCTAGAAGACAGATACCTTTCATTCTGAGGATCAGGAATGCTCCTGTATGCCTTTTCACCCTTTCCTGTGAAAGCCAGGTTCTTCAAAAGGTCCAGAAATGTTCTTGAAGGATAACTGTGATGACCCTGTTTTGGCCTAAGCATCAATGGTTCTTCTTTCTTTTGAAAATGGCTAATAGTAATTACCACAAGCTTCCTCACAGATTGGACTTACACACACATATCAAGGTTTGTTTGATAAACTGCAGCCTTCATCTTCTTCATTTGACTGACTGGATGAAAGAATTTTAATATCGTTTAGGCACCTTTGTGGCTGCTCTGGTGGTGTAGTGAGATAAAGCCCTGACTATGGCCCAGGAGACCTGGATTCAGTTAGTGGCTTTGGCGTCTGATACAGTGGAAGGGAGAGGTGGAAGTTACTATCCCTGGTGGGTGGGAGGTTCTGTGGGCGTCTCTTGTGAGGATACTTTGTGGAGACTAGGGAAGTCACATCAAGGCCAAAGGAGGGAATAGGGTGGAACAAGGATGAACTGGCACAGAGGTGGGATGACATGCTACACATTTTCATTACACATCTACTCCTTGGTTATATTACAGTGAACCAAGGGAGTGGGGAGTAACAGGGTATGGCATAAAATAAGAATCTCCCCATCAGATTTAAAAGGCAAGAACCACAGAACTCCTTTAAGTTCCATGCCAGTCCTAGCCCTACAGGAGATAGTCCAGGGTGGGTAAAAGAAGGCGGCTGACAAACCCAGTGATGGACATGAGGCATTTGGTAGAGACTCATAAGATGGTATAAGAAGGGAAAAATCTTCAAAAAACAAAAAAAAAAAGTTTTTTCAGATGATGAGTAGAAGATATTACGGGAGATAACCTGCTACTAGAAATTCATACGAGAGCATAAACATTGTTCTCCCTCAGTCTTTCTTTGATGAGTCCTCCCAGGTTATGACTAACTAGTTTGCAGAGAGGTGTTTCAAAACATCAGGGTTGAATTTTTTCATGCAGTTTCACTTATGCATTTTTAAAGGATATGGGTTGATAGTGGCTTAGTGAAGTAAGATTCTAACTGGCCCTGTGGTGGACCCCAACAGAATTAATTATAAAGAACAGGAGACAACTACATTTTTTGAATAATCCATAGGAATAGGGGCTATTTTAAGTGTCAGTAAACCTCACGTTAATGCCACTGATGCCTATTGTATATGGGGTGCCTTAATTATATCTAGATAATGATGCCCAAGTTAGCGAGGAACTATGATAAGTAAGAATATTTGTAGGCTAAGTGGATTTCTGGGGGAGTTTGCAGAGCTTGGTGTAGAAGATTTGGAATACCTTGATTAGCTCTGTAGTGTTGATTAAGAGATATTGTACTGGACAATCTTGACTGTTACCCTTCTGCTCAGATACTGACTGAGAGTAGAGGTAGAAAATGGCCTGGTTTGATATCAGTGTGCTCAAGAAACTCTCAGTACCAACTCCAGATGCAAGATAGCACTGTTTTTTTGAAACTCAGACAAGTCCCATTTTTCATCCCTTATATAATGTTCAGTTGTCTCTAAAACAAGTAACCGCACAGTCCCCATAACCTGCCTTTCGTAGCTGATTCTGTTTCTAATTGTTTTGTGCCATAGAAAACTTGAGTTTAGCCTTGATGATGATGTTGATGTCAAAGAGCATTTTCATATTTCTAGTATCAAACTATCACACAGCAAGTATAAAGGTACACTCCCTAGGGCATTAAGGTTTATAAAACTAATTGCTTCTTGGAAAAGTGTTTTTAAGAGCTTTGTCTCACAGAATTAATGGGTTTTCCCTCTATGCCATAAATGAGCTGTCCCTGACCTGGGGGAATATTATAAAGATAACAGATCATTGATATGTAAAGTAGTAGGGAATGAGTTACTTGCTATCAACAGTTACTATTATGTCCCTAGACATAAGCCCTTAGTTGAATCTGCTCTGAGATGATGGGATTTGAGCAGAGGAGTAGCATGGCTTGATAATAACATGATGTGTCATACATTAAACAATTTCTAGTTGTGCAGTCTAGTGTAAGTTACACAAAACAGCTTTTGTTTAACGTAGTCCTCTCATGCCGGTAGCAATCTGTATAGTGTAGAGTCTAATCCTGTATTAAGAATTCTCCCTGTATATTTTGAGATTTTTGTATCTTAAAACACTTGCTTATCTTAAAAACAGAAGAACAAAAGAAATCTGATTCTTTAGTGAGACAAAAAATGTCACCAATAGTTAACTTTTGCAGATGCAGACATCTTAGCAAATGTCCAACATACGTCTCTATTGTTATTCTGAGCTAGCAATTTCTTTCCAAGTCTGTTTTAGAATTAAGTAAGGATTCTACCTTCACATATCCTTCCTGAGCTGTGTATAGCTGTACCATTTCAACAACCAGAAAGTATATTTTATATCCTCAAGCAATCTTAATTCCTTGCATGAGTATAACATTAATATTATGATATCTAAAAATCTGAGTAGGATCTGTTTTCTTGAAGAGCTATCAAGTCCCCTCACAGTAATAGTGATGCAATTAACCAATAGCTTGAACAAAAATACCAGCATAACAATACAGTAAAAAGCTAAATTAAAAAAAAAAAAAAAAGATGAAAAGACCTCTTTATGTCTGCACCATAAATAAGTAATTAGGCTAACAGCAGGACTTTATGAAACAGAACTTTCCAAAATATCAAGAAAAAATTAGGGATCATTAGTAAACAAAGGCCTGCAAACAAATCTAGCTACCTGTTATATGTTGATTGGTATAACATGTTTGGTTGATTGATCATTTAATCGTTTAACTGCTTTTGTGTTTAAAGTTTAGGTGGTATAGTTAGTTGAACTATATTATAGTAGATGCAAAACAGCAAATGAATATTGTTTTGCAAAGTAATAATATATACAGGGAAGTATCACAGAATTTGTTTGAAGAAGTCTGATGCAGCTGGTAATGTGAGCCAATCATGGCTGCCTGTATTTTAGCACCCCCCTAAAAAAAAAAAACGTAGCTAAATCAACTGAATTCTGCTGTTTTATATGGTGACACTTTGCTAAATGGACTGCAAATGTTAAGTAATTACAGAGCAGTAAAACCTTTTTGTTTTTTTCTTACTTTGAATCTCAGTGAATGAAGTGGTATTAGCACCTGTTCTTCTAGAAAACAGATGGCCTTCTCCTCCACAACAGAAGTTAACATCTAAAGTCTTTCGTCATTTGTCTAGTTGAGTAAAAACAAAAAAAAAAGCTTCAGCTGCTGACTGATAAACAAATACACTAAAATTAATCACATTTATTTTAAAAGGGATTGCTAAGATTCTCAGTCTGTTATATAAACCTATCTATCTACAGCTTACAGTTTATAATTTCCATCTGCAGAGTTCCTCAATGCTGGTGATCTAACCAACAAAATAAGCCAGCTACTTGCAGCAGAGACCAGCATATTTATCATTAACAGAAGCACAGGGACTGAATATAATCTTGTGGGTTATAGACTAAACAAGTAGTCTCAAAAGAGCAATGCATTGTGCAAGTCAAGCAGATAGTGACAGGGAGAGGCATGCATCCATTCTGAACTTCACTTAGAACAAAGTAGTGCAATTAGATGACTTACAGTTTTCATCTTCCATTGCTTTCTCATCAATTGATATACAGGCAGTTGGAAGCTTAAAACCAAGGAACTTAGAACAGACAAGTTGACTTCAACCGCATGAACATTATATGATAAAAGAGTACTTACAGTGCATGTACAGGAACAAATCTCTCATTAGATAACATGACTCTCTCTTTGTGACACTATATGCATACAGACAGACTTGCTGACAAGTAATGCCTTGGTACAATAATCTCTCTATGCCCTAACATTGGAATTAATGTGATTACAAGGGCATGGGATTGTTGCTACAGTGGGAAAAAGAAAACACATTTGCAGTGATGAAAACATGGCTAAACCAAGTGAATAAGATAAATACATTCCTTATTTGAGAATGCCCCCTAAAATAGCCCACCCTGAAGATACAAGAAAGTACCCACAACTGCAGCTCATATTAGGTGACCACCTAGCTTGCCTAGCCTTAAGGTAGGCTGTGAATGCAAGACTTGTAATGCATCTGAAGTCAGGCTACATATGGCAAATGATCACTATGAATTTTTCTGTCTTGGGTTAGAATAATCAGAATTGTGTCCTGTTTATTTTTAATCATCTAGTAAGTAAGCAGGTAACTGTTGTGAATGTTCTGTCAATGTTATGGTACATAGCTGAAATTTCTCCCGTGCAGCAGGCTCACAATTGGCTGGAAATCAGGAATTCCAAAATCATAGTCAAACACTGGGTTCTACAACCTAAATTTTGTATGCTAAACCAGACTATAATGCTGGAGAAGGAGAACTTAACAGAAATCTGTAAGATGGAAGTGAGCACAGTAAATGTGTTTATTTGGAAAAGAAAAGAATGTGCTAGCACAGCAATCCAAACTCAGAGGAAAGGCAAAATGGTAAGGAGTACCAGAGGAGGCATGTCAGAATTGTAGAAGTACACAGGACAAAACAAAGGAAGATGTCATATAATCAAGATCTCAAGCCAATCAGCAAAGCATCACTATGCACTATAAATATTACTAGGAAGGATTTAAGTCATGGGTATCACTTAGCTGAGGTTATTTGCCAAACCAGAGATGATCTTAACTTGTTTGTGTGTTTACATGGCACTTGTTCATCTTAAATTAAAAGTTTTATAGATTGCTATTACGTATAGTCTTTGGATTGTATAGGTCAAATGAAAATTAATTTCCTTATGCATTCGGGAGAAGAAGTTTTTTCTCCTTCTGAAATGACATGTTTGCTTCTCTTTCTTATTCTTTGATTGTATCTCTCATTCTTTCTTTCACTGAGTTATTAGTTGATTGCTTAGTTTATTTCTTAGTGAATGTGCATTTTTTAGAGGAGTTTACTGAAAAGCACAATGAGAAACAACTTGCATTACATCATGCATATTCTGATGAAAGGAAACACATATGCCAATGTACTGTAATGGGAATATGACATGCAAACAGCTACAGCTTCCAATATAATCATTTGTTGAAAAGTGTAACAAAGTCAAGTAAAAAATGGGCAACATTCCAGATTCATTATTCAAATGATATATTTAGCATATAAGTTAGGTTCATAAATGTGAGTGCACATTTTTATAAATAAGCCTATGGTTTGAGAAAGACACTCAGCACCCAGAAAACATTACAGAGAAAAGTGTCACCCAGTAGAGCTTCAATAAGGTAGGCATTTCTCAGCAAATACTAAAGCCAGTAAACTATTCCAGAGCTGGAGATCTTAAGAGCAAAATACTTCTGTTTCAGATTTAATCCTACATAACTTTAAAGACTGCACACATGAATCAAAACATACCGAATTATAGTTTGTCAATAGAAATACTTCAAATAAATGTGAGGTTCTTTGCTGTGCATATGGATAGGGAAACACATAGTGTGAGATCTCTTTGTTCATGCAAAGATTTTCATCATAGAAAAGAAATTATAGTGGCTGAATGATTTGGGGCCGCAGTAGAATTAAAGCCAAGATACTGCTGACCATAGTATATCTTATCAGGTTGTAGTGTGCAGAAAGCTGGGACATCAAAGCAATTATGCAGTAGCCAAAGAATCTATTTACCCTGTAATTGCAAAGATAGTCAATGCCAATAAGTAAAAAGCCCCAACTTAAGACTTTTGGTTAATGGAACAGCCTGTCTGGACAGGACGTCCATTAAGTAACCATAAAGACTTTGGACAAAAATCAGGAGTTTCAAGCATATTGCTACCATTTCAGGAATGACTGTTTAAATTGCAATATAGTATTAAATAAGTATGCATTCTAAGTATTTGAAAGAGTTTACACAAAAACAAAATGCCAGCAAGAGGGTCCAAATATTGATCAAAACACAGATTTAATAAAGATAAAAAAAATGTAGTTCTTTCGTGTCACTCTGGAGACTACATCAGAGTGATGAACTCTCCAGAGTGAAATGAAAGCACTAAATCATTTTTTAATTATTTTTTATTTTTTATCTTTATTAAATCTCTTTTTCAATTAATATTTTGCCCCGTTGCTGGCATTTTGTTCTTGTGTGTTACTGGTTCATTTACTATGCTGCACCATTTTGTTTGGTTTATCAGAACGAGTTTGCTGTCACAACAGAAACCCTTTATCCATCGCATTCACTGGGGTATAACATCACTGGTTAGTTACACTTCAAAGGTATTTTTTTGAACTGGATAATGTTAGTTACCTTCCTGATGGTAAGACAGAGGGGCAATAAGGAAAGACTGTAATTCTTGCTAGCTAATCAAATATTTTTCTATGCATTGTTTCAATGCTTTTCTCCCTAGGCTTCTTCTGAAAATGGATACATACCTGGACAGATTATCCCAATAAACAAATGTCAAATAAATAAACACTTTTCTTTGCCAAGACTATGGCCGTAACCCTAATAATAATATGACTGCTAATACAAGAGGCATCAGTACATATTTAAGTTGCACAATGCAGTATTCAGTATATTTGCAGTCTAAATAACACTGGATAATGCAAAGACAAACTGAAATAGACTATTTTCATTTAAGATAGAAATTAAGGCTGAAATTCATAGACTAGTACTGTACAGCACTTATTTTTGAAGAGGTCTCTATGTGAAGAGACACAAAACTAATCAAATATGCATTATTCTGTGAATATCACCAGGAGTTTGAGCAAAGGAATGCATATCTAAAGTGAGGCATATAGTACTAACAGGTGAAGCAGTATTAGCCTGCTCAATGGATAGATAAGGGCTACACCAGGGAGCATGAACAAATATGGTGGGTATCAAAGCTAAGAAAGACTAGTGCTGCAGTGTCCATGGGTGTCCATGCTGGCCATGTATTGCTGATTGCATTCATCCAGCACAAGAATGAAGAACAACAGCCACCAGAGAGATCCCTGTGTGTATGCAAAACAAAGTGATAACCTTAACCCTGTTAATCACAGTCACTAAGAGGAAATGGACTAGACAGGAAAACAGACAAGACGCAAAGTAAGAAACCCAACCATAATCATAAGGAATGAAATGTGAGGGAGAAGGTTATTTTATTCACAGAAAATGCCCCTCTGATAGAAGGTGGACAAGAGGTGATGAGGATGGTTGGATAATGAGCAAGGAAATGGGAATGACACTAAAATGAATTAAACATCTAGATGAGGAGAGAGAAGGGTCCATAAATTGTTGGATGCAAGGTCAGCCCAGAGGACAACAAATGCAGGCATCAATCCCTTAGGTGACCAGTGTTATGTACCTATTACTATACCAGTGGTCTGATGGGTGATTTCTCATGCCACAATGCTGAGACAAGCTTCCAGTTGCTAGTCTACACTATTGGTCATCAGCTTTCACAAAGGATGGACGGAGACTTTGACAAACCTAATGTATACACTTTCAGAAGATGAGCCTTTGATCTTTTCCTGAAAAGCAGACAAAAAGGTCAGCACTGCTTTGTCCAGGTCACCACAGCAGTGCAACCATCATCTTCCAGCTAAGAAGCAAATCTTGACTCCAGTGGTGTTTTTGTCCAGAGACATTTGCTAAGAGAGCTAGAAGTGACCGCAGCTAACTATGAACTAGCCTTTATTACACACATATGCTACAGACCACATCACAGATGTACTGTGGATTGGCATAGAAGTCATATACACCCTGCTGCCAGGAAAGGCACTCCTATCTTCTGCAATACACAGCCATTTTCAGCTGTCATTCCACAACTAGAAAACAAATATGCAGTCTTAAATATAAATATACAACTAGCAGGATAGCAGAAGGCAATAGTTCAGAAAAAAATGCTTACAGTACACTTCAGGCCCTCTCTCCTGGAACTTGGACCTTAACCTCCCACTGACAAAAGAGGTCAGTGTAGTGCCATCACAGATACAGTGATAATTCCAGCACTGCTGACCAGAACAGATGATTCCAATGCCAATTCAGTGCCATAATACATGTTCGCAGATGACTGCAAGTTGGGAGCTATTATTAATTCCCCAAGTGATGCTGACATCCTACAGAAAGGCCTCAATGAGACCAGCAACTGGTGTCAGAAACATGGCCTTAAGCTTAATGCCAAAAAATGTGTCTTCATCCCCTTAGGGAAAAACCTGATTCCCTTGAATTACCACATTGATGGTAGTCCACTGAACACAGAATGCATTATAAGAGATCTGGGAACACAGGTTGACAGCAGTCTCTCTTTTGACCACCATGTTGCCACTGTAGTAAGAAAGTCCTTCTATGTGGCACATCTTATTACTAAGGGTTTTGCATCCAGGAAGAAAAAGGTCATTGTCTCCCTCTACTCTTCCCTCATTAGGCCAATCATTGAGTACAATGTTCCATTTGGCATGTACCTCACTAGACACCTGCAACAACTGGAGGGGCTGCATATGTACCTCACAAAGAAGATCCTAGGCCTTAAACACTTGTCCTATATGACAGACTCAAAAAAACTCCAGCTATTCTCTGTCTCATATCGCCTACTTAGATGCGATCTCTGCTTGACTTACAAAGCCATGTCTGACCCAGCTCTATTAGAAATGCTACATCTAAAAAAATCCCAATCCCTCCGCACTACATGCTCCAGAGACCTCAAACTCATTACCACAATAAACAGAGCATGCTGGAGGGACAGGTTCATAACCCGGGAGACTGCCCATGCTATGGAATAGACTTCCCATACATGTCAAGCAGAGCACCTCACTGGACCTCTTCAAGAAAAATCTTGATGAGTGGATGGGAAATAGAAAATTCACCCTGGGGATCACTCCAGTGGCTCTACTCAACAGAGGCACTAGGAACTAAGGTTGGGTGGCATGATGCCAGGGTAATCCCATGAGCTAGGCTTGTAAAGGCTCCAGGGCCATTAACCTAGTACATATCTATGAACCTATAAGTCATCATCCTGGAAGGTTCATGCTGGATGTCTACCTTCTGCAGCTGCCCATCGTACTAGTACAGTGAGTGTCCTAAAAGTTTCTGTGCAGGAAGAACAGGAATGTCCTTTTCTCATAGGTTCATAGATTCATAGAAGGTTCCTAGGCTAATGGCTCTAGACCCCTTACAATCCTAGCCATATGTATCCTGAGTTGCTCCAATTGTCCTTTGTTAGGTGAGTGAAGTTTGCAGAGGTAAGGTTCTATGGTAGTAAATACTGACTTCTTCTGTCCAAAAGGGACTTGGGCACAACCCTAGAAGGGAATCTGTAGTCACCCATACATATTTGTGGCCACCCATCCATACTCACCATACAGGAGCCCTCCAGTGCACAGTGCATAAAGTAGTCATAGCCACACACGAAGGTCAATATTCGGAGCATGTTTACAGAGCACAAGTTGCACAATCTAGCACTGCTCTGTGGCATTACCACATGCCCCTAGTGCTGCAGTAGGAATGGATGTAGCACTGCTCTGTGGCATTACCATATGCCCCTAGTGCTGCGGTAGGAATTGATGTAGCACAGTTCTGTGGCATTGCCATATGACCCTAGTGATGCACTAGGAATGAATACAATACTAGTCTGAGACATTACCACATGTCCGTAGTGCTGCGCTAGGAATTAATGTAGTACTGTTCCATTGCATTACCATATGCCCTGTGTGCTGCACTAGGAATGGATGTAGCACTGCTCTCTGGCATCACCATATATCCTTAATGCTGCACTAGGAATGGATCTAGCACTGCTCTGTGGCATTATCATATATCCTTAATGCTGCACTAGGAATGGGTATAGCACTGCTCTGTGGCATTACCACATATCCTTAATGCTCTACTAGGAATGGATATAGCACTGCTCTGTGGCATTACCATATATCCTTAATGCTGCACTAGGAATGGATATAGCACTGCTCTGTGGCATTACCATATGTCCTTAATGCTGCACTAGGAATGGATGTAGTACTGCTCTGTGGCATTATCATATCCCCCTAGTGCTGCACTAGAAATGGATATAGTACTGCTCTGTGGCATTATCATATATACTTAATGCTGCACTAGGAATGGATGTAGCACTGCTATGTGGCATTACCATATGTCCCTAGTGCTGCACTAGGAGTGAATGTAGTACTGCTCGGTGGCATTCCCATATGTCCCATGTGCTGCACTAGTAATGAATGTAGCACTGCTCTGTGGCATTACCATATGCCCCTAGTGTGAATATGCTAATACGTTTTAGCCATAAATTGGGTAAAGCATCTGGCTCTGGGGCTTTCCATTTAATAGCCTTTCTTAGTTTTGTGTACGTTTCACTGGCTGGTACTTCTTTGCATTACATATCCACATGTTGCACTTTTTCTGCTTATTTTACTCAGCATTTGTTCTGTATTCTATAGGCTCATCATAGATAATTTTCCAAAATGTATTTAGTTGCTCTTATATGTCATTAAACTATTTCCTTCTTGATACAGGCTAAGCTTGTGGTCTTTTTATGTTCCCTATAAATTTTATTTTGTCTGGTTGTCTTTTCCTGTATATGTTTACAAATACCATTGAAGTAGCAATCATCATATTGGTTAATGCAGCGATCCTTACTGCAGAAATAATGGACCATATCTGATCTCTTTCTTTTTCTTCTCTGACTCCATACTTCATGAATTTTGATAGCCTCGGTTTTTCTTCTTCTTGTTGTAATACTTCATCCACTGCATCTTTTTCTTGATGGCTTAAGGATTCTTTATCTATATAGTGTGCTGTTCCAAACTGCTCTATTAATGAGTTTTGATATGCTGTTTTTGACAGCAGTTCTTTAGCAAATATTTTTTTCCTTTCTTATAACTTCCTTCTTGGCCTTGTTAGATACCCCATGTGTAAAAATTTGGGAGTTGCTGCATAAAGGAACCAATGCATGATCTCCTTCTAATCCTAGTCTGTTTTTCTTATTCTTACTATACCTCTTACAAGGTCAGTCAATGCTTTTGTTCTTTGGTCTGCTTCTGTCCTCTGCCTTCGGGTTTGGGGCACTAAGAATATAGCCTAGCCTAGAGACTGAAGTGTTTCTGTCATCCAAGGGTCTTTTTTTTTCATTCCAGCCACCAATGCCAAGGATCTTTCTGATTTGGAAGTAGCTTAGAGGGATGTAAAAAAAAAACATGAAACTTATTAAAAAGAGTAGGGAGTGTGCCCTAGTGCCCTGAATAAATTTTTCTAGTCAGTATGAATACCACTTCAAGTCTCCTTTGAAAAAAAAGGCCATTGGTCTAATGGAACTAACCAGGTCAACAAAGTGCAAATAGATTAATAAATAGATATATAATCTTAGAGTAAGGACTAAATAAGGTGATACATATAATACATGTGCATTGCTGTGTGCACTGTGTGCCTGAGATTGTCTTATGTTATGGAAAAGGTTTATTCAGAGGTAAGGTGCAAGGTTAGGGTCAGGGTTATCATGTATTAATAGGCTGATGCAGGGTTGCAACAAAGAGATAGGTATGGACATGTTTGAGTTACTGTTGGCAGGACAGCACTGGAAGGCATTGGGTTTGGACCAGACTGGTAGAGGTTTTAAAGAGACTGCAACTTTTCTCAGTAGCTAGTCAATGTAAAGCTTATTTTGGTGAGACAGGTGTTGGCTATTAACACATTTCCATGCTTTCTTAATGCTAACTACTCCTGGCATAAGAGTTGGTGGCAGTAGTTTTGGACTTGTAACCCCATTCATCCCACATTGTTTGACAGCATCAGTTCAGATCCTGAAAATATATCCCTTGTCCATCACGTCAAGGAGCACTAAAAGAAATAATAAAAGCAATGTGACAATTGTCAGACAACAAAACATAAATGTCACCAGCCTGTAGTAGATGAGAGATCATATTTCGGGGAACAATATAAGAGTGGAGTATGAAACTGGTCAAAGAACAAACTGTGAAGGCAAAGTGCAAAATGGACTTGCACTGAAGGGATTGATCACATGGAAAAAGGTAAGTACTACATAGGCAGTTCAAAGGACATAGTCAAACATTGTCCATATCAAGAGGTACACAAAAAGCCATAATGAACTTTGTAGTTAGTGGGATGTATGTGATATGACTTACTTAAAAGTAAATCTTTTATGTGTGATACGAACACACCAAGCAACATCAGAAAGAGGGAAATATGCTGGTTTCCAGTTTATATTCATACAGTAAACAGATATTAATACATATGTATTACAATGGTGTCTCTAACAAGTTGGGTGAGCCACTGAGAATCATGAAAGCCAAAAAAGAGACTCACTTGGGCATTTGTATCTTCATATTCCCTGTGGTTTTGCAGTTACAAGTTTCCTATAAAAACAACTGACCATATTGCAATTTACAGTGGCAGATTGATGTTTTGAGGAGAAAGGCAGAATTGGGCAGTGTAATGGAGGACAAGGAGTCTAACAGATGTTAAAAGGAATATTTCAAATGGTTTGGTGTTCCGTTAATGATTTTTGGTGAGCTGCAGGCGGTACATGTTTTGTGGTTGGTGTTTAACAATTATACTTAACAGTATGTGGCTTCAAACTTCATCTGACAAGAGAGCTGTTTGGTAATTGAACTCTTCTTCCACTGTTTTAAATTTGATGTAGACTGACCATATTAGAATGTGCAGCAGTAGATTGTGTTACAGAGGAGAAAGATAAAATTGTGTGGTGCAATAAGGGACTACGAGTTTAGCGGATGCCTACAGCAGTATTCTGAACTGTGAAGTCTGTCCCTTTAAGAACTTTCAGAGAGCTGCAGACTTTATATGACTTTAATTTGATGTTAAACAATTATGTTAATTGGTTGTGGCTTTGAAGTGTGTTCTAAAAAGAAGCTGAATAGTAATCAGAATTTTTTCCTTTTTGAATTGGTGACATAGATTTGTCATATAATTTGCAGTTGAAGTATTTAGGAGCTGTCATAGACTTCAGATACATATGACTGTTTGATGTACATGTTTTTTTTTAGTTTTGTAAGAGTCATATAATTGTTTTAATGCTTGACTTTCTGTGAAATGATTCACTAACAATATTTAATAGCTGCATTATTTAGGTGGTTTAGAAATATATATATCGTTATATATCTTGCAATATCATCACTTCAGTGTATATCCACTTCAGCGTCATCTAACCTTGAACTTTTTACTTTTCACATAGTTCCTATTCTTACCCTCCTACAAAAACTAACCTCTCCACAAAAATACCCATTTCAGCTACCATCCTTCAGCCACTACATCCCATCAAACTCTATATCGTACCTGCTTCTGTAACATATCCCCTAGTCTATATACCACAGATGTAGAACTATGCTCAAAACTAAAAAAATCTTCCCACTCTGCTTAATCCCTACTCTAACAACAATCCAACCCTAACTGTATATTATTCAAGAGTGAAACGAAAGGTACCAAATCCTCTTCCACCCCCAGATTCTACCCTCTCCCAGTATGGGGACATACACCCCAATCCTGGCCCAAACTCTACCGCTCCTGTCCCCCCACAACCCCCTACAAATCACTATATTTCACAGCCATTAACCTGTAAAGCATCCAGAACAAAATACCTGAATTCCATTCCTGGGTAGCCCATAACAAACCCGACATCACAGCTGCACTGAGACATGGCTAAAGTCTTATATGAAAGATAGAGAATTGCTTTCTGCAGGCTTTGCATGTCTTAGATCTGACCAACCATGTAAAAAGGTGGAGGAGTCTGTCTGTTATATCCTAACTCCTTCTCCATAATACTACACACCAAATCTATCCCAAAATTTTCATCAGCTGAAATATTAATATTCTTTCTTAGAATGAACAATTGCAAAAGGGTATGTATTACTGTGTTATACATTCCACCCAGCAACAACATTGCTATCTTAGAGGAAATACTTGCGTGGCCATCAAACAATAGAGAAAATTAAACTATCATTTTAGGGTTAATTGGGTAGACTTATCCCACCAAAATCCTTCCACCAATATCAACCTATATACCTTCCCACAACTGATCAATGACATAACTAGACCAAACAAAAACAACAGCAGTGGCTCTATATTGGTTTGGATTCTAGTCTCTGACCCAAATAAAACTGCATACACAGCAACACTTCCCAATAGCATAAGTGATCACTTTCTTGCCTTCATACTTCGAAAAAAACCTTCATCACTCAGTAGGCACCACTATAAATATACTAGAGGCCTTTCCCATTTCTGCCACACAACATTTAATGACTGCCTTCAATGTATCATTTGGAACATATTGAAATCCCTTCCCCTAGATGACACTGTTGAATTCTTTAACTTAACATTTCTCAAGGTCTTAAACAGCCAACCACTACTCATTCTACAGAGGGTGAAAAACTAATCACATCACCTGACTCACAAAACCCATCAAACACCTTATGACTGCTAGGGATAAAGCTTAGAAACAATGGCAAAAAAAGCAAAAACATATCTGACCTGACAACATGCAAACAGCTAGGTAATCAAGTGAAGCAGCTAGTCATAAAAGACAAAAAAGATCACTACTTTACACTACAAAACCACCATAAACAAAACCCTAAAAAATTTTGGAGCTCCATCAATTCCCTACTAAACCCAGGGTCAAACAACCCTGACAAAACACACACAGAGAGTTCCACTCTTTAATGCTTACTTCAGTAACACTATTGCCAATCTAACTGCTACCTTCCCTCCACATCTACCCTCTCTTAAAACCCATACTCCACCATCCACCAACTTCTCTCTCTCTCTCACCTGTCCCCATCTACAGAATAAAAAAACTGCTTCAAAAACTCAAACCTTGCTCTAATGCCCCAGACAACCTACCTCCCAAGTTCCTGCAAATTGCTGCCAGTTCCATAGCCCACCACACTAGTACACTTATTAACAGATCCATTCTGGAATACTACTTACCCACTATTTGGAAAAAGGCCTACATTCTGCCTCTACATAAAGGTGGCACTAATACAGACTTATCCAAATTCTGCCCCATTGCTATCCTCTCACGGGTCTCAAAGATTCTAGAAAAAATGTATCCACACCCAACATCTTCACTATGTGCTTCCCACCCAGCATGGATTTTGACCAGGTCATAGCACTACTATGGCTCTCATATCCTTCTCTGATATAGTCAACCAGGCCTCAGTTGATGGAAAAATTGTCTCCTCTCTCTCTTTTTAGATCTCTCCAAGACCTTCTATATTGTCGCCCACCCACTCCTTATTACTAAACTGGCTGGCATAGGCATCTCACCCCCCCCAAAAAAAAAAATTCAAAGCTTGTTTCCTGCCTTTCCTGTAACTAGTCTAGTCCAGATACAGATTTCCTATATCCAGGACTGTTTGTAAGCTTCTGAGACCCCCAAGCCTTTTTGTGTTGGAAGCCTTCTAGCTTATCAGTGGGAGTGGTAAGCACTAGGTAGCCTATCTACCACAAGAGTGGTTTCTGGCCCAGAAATTATAGTTTATTGGCCGTTTGGCAGTTTTTCCATCTCTTTCAACTTACTGGTTTAAAAGCCCACATTTACGCTTGTTTCCCATCTTTCCTGTAACTAGTCCAGTCCAGATACAGATTTTCTGTATCTAGGACTGTTTGTAAGATTCTGAGCCCCCCAAGCCTTTCTGTGTTGAAGGGAAGGCTTCTAGCTTATCAGTGGGAGTGGTAAGCATTAGGTAGCCTATCTACCACAAGAGTGGTTTCTGGCCCAGAAATTGTAGTTTATTGACCGTTTGGGCAGGTTTTCCATTTCTTTCAACTTTCTGTTTTAAAAGCCCACATTTACGCTTGTTTCCCACCTTTCCTATAACTAGTCTAGTCCAGATACAGATTTGCTGTATCCAGGACTGTTTGTAAGCTTCTGAGCCCCATAAGCCTTTCTGTGTTTGAGGGAAGCATTCTAGCTTATCAGTGGGAGTGGTAAGCACTAGGTAGCTTATCTACCACAAGATCCAGGTACACATTCTTAGTTTTAGCACTTGAATTTGCTTATTCGTGCTCAGCACTTGTTCATAACCTTCTTGTTAGCACTAAATAAGCTACAAATTACTACAGCACTCAACCTTCCTCTTTACCTAGAGGAAAACAGTTTTTGTATTTACTTTTCTCACTTGCTTAGAGAAAAACAGCTCTTATACTCACTTCCCTCACTTGTGTAGAGGAAAGTAGTTTTTTATTCAGGCATGTCCAAGGGTCAGCTCCTAGTGTTCTCTCCTGTTTATCTGATGAATCTGGGCATCTTGAGGCAATGTAGCAATTGCCTCATGTACACAGACAACCATCTCCTCCTACCACCCAACAACACAACCTGTGAGAGATGGACTCATCTAGCCAACTGGAGGTAAAGCTCTCTCCAACCAAGACTGAATTGCCAGGCAAGAGGAGAAGGTAAACACTTGCACCACACCACACTCATCACATAGTCCCACTAAACCTAGACCACCAAAATCCACACATAGAAACAAAAAAAATTTGCAGAGACTCTCAATAATAATCTGCTCAAGCAACAGAGACCTCCAAAGCAGAAACACAAGCAACCTCCAAGACCCAACACAACTCA
This sequence comes from Protopterus annectens, assembly GCF_019279795.1. Classification (NCBI taxonomy): domain Eukaryota; kingdom Metazoa; phylum Chordata; order Ceratodontiformes; family Protopteridae; genus Protopterus; species Protopterus annectens. The sequence continues at coordinate 227,718,120 of NC_056738.1, forward strand.
AATGACACATAGCCCACAGACTCAATGTGCCAATAAACCCCAGCCCATAAGGCAAACCAACGTACCCAACATACTAGTCATAGGTGACTCTATAATCAGGCACACTGATGTCCCACTCACCAGGCTAAACAAGGAGAAGGTTACTGTCAGCTGCCTGTGAGGTGCCAAGATCCGCCACATAACCCTCGCACTCAGGTCACTCCACAACAAGTACAAATATGACTCTGTCATTGTCCATGTTGGTGCAAACAACCTGAGACGTACCTCCCTGGACTACATGAAAAGAGACATGGAAGAGCTCTCTGATCTTGTAGCCCAGGCAGGTATGACCCTAGCCCTGAGTAGCATCTTGCCATCACTCAGAATGATACCACAGTACAAGGACAAAATGATTGACTTCAACAATTGGCTAAGCTTCTGGTGTCATTCTAAGGGGATCCAGTATCTGTCTGCTTGGGACGACATGGTCGACACTCCACGATGCTTTGCCAGAGATGGCCTGCACCTGTCACCCCTGGGATTCCAGATACTGGCTAAGGCTCTTGCCGCCCCTATAGTGTCTTTTTTAGGCAAGATTCAAATGAGAAATTCACCACAATAACAGGAACAGGCAAGCAAAAACTGAGAGTAATGCTACTCAATGCTAGAAGTCTAAATCTCAAAATGCACTCACTCGAAGCACTCCTTAAAATGGAAAACATTAATATCTGTACAGTGACTGAGACCTGGTTCATGGCTCTAGAAAGCACTCCTGCATTACCAGGCTATAACTCATACCACACTTTTAGGCCATCTAACCTGGACCAGAACACCAAAGGCGGAGGTGTGTCCATATTCATTAAGGATATCCACACCTCCAGGCTAATTGCACAGCATAATGCATCTGAGGTTATCCAAGTGCAACTAACTCTGAGCAAAACTGCAATCTAAATTGTAGCTTGCTACAGATCCTCAACCATGCCCCAGGATTACCACTTCTCTTTTTTGATATACTGAAAATATTAGGGTTCAACCAAACACCCTAATAATGGGCAATTTCAACTACCCCACCATTAACTGGGAAAACTACTCATGTACCAACTCCTTCACTCAACTCTTTCTGGAATTCATAAATTCCAATGCCCTGGATCAACATAACCACACCACCACCAGGGGCAACAATATCCTAGACCTAGTCATTACCAACATGAGTGACCGGTGTTCCACACCTGAAGTCAGCTCCTCATTTGGTCAGATCCGACCGTAAGCTAATCACCCTAGATATCCGCATCCCGCCCCCACCCACCATTAAGGAAACCATGGTAAAAAATTTCTCCAAAGCCAACTTCATGCTTCTTAAGACAGAAGTGGTGAACTTCATGACACCCATGCAGATGGGCAATACAGTTATGACTGCTGAATCCTACACAAATGCACTCTGTAAGCACTTACACGAGTGCATGGATCATGCTATCCCAAACAGAACTAAGATGCTTTCCTCCAAAAAAAGGAAGCCAATCTGGTGGTCCCTGCCATAAACAAACTCTACAACAGAAGGAAGAAACTGTTGCAAAAGAGAGTAAAATCCCATGAGTGGAGGAGCTCCCTGGTCAGCCTCAGTAAGAAGCTGAGATCTCTTATAAGATCCTCCAAAGCTAGGTATGAAAAAAAATCCCCACTGATTCTAAGGGCAACTACAAAGCATTCTATAGCTATGTCAAGAAATTCAATGGCAACACCCAGATCTGCTCTGAGCTACAGCACAATGGCATGAAAATTACAGAACCAACTGATATTGCCAACATCCTGGAAGATAGGTTCAGTGCTAACTTTACCCCCCTCAAACCCCCTAAAGGGCCCATATCTATACAGGAAGAATGCAGAGTCCCTGTAATCACATCTATGCAGGTAAAAGCTGCACTCTCTAAAACCAAAAACACAGCATCCATGGGAATGGACAACATCCCAGGCTGAGTTTTACATGAACTTCAGAATGAACTGGCTCCCCACCTAAGGACCATGTTCAATCATAGTCTCATGTCAGGCTTTGTGCCCACTGAATGGCACACAGCAACAGTTATCCCACTCCACAAAGCGGGAGCCACCACTGATCCTGGGAACTATCGCCCTATTAGCCTGATGAGCCTGGTCTGCAAGGCCATGGAATGTATCATCATGGAACTCATAAACAAGGACATCGGTAACCTCCAAACTCTGGACCCCACCCAGTTCGGGTTTGTGAAAGGCAGACCATGCCTTATGAACCTGATCGACTTCTTTGTGGCAGTCACCAAAGCCCTAAACAAGGGTAAGGTGGTTCACACAGCCTATCTTGACCTCGCCAAGGCCTTTGACGCCATCTCCTATTCTGGAATTATAGCTAAACACACTAAACTAGGTATAAATCCCTATGTCACAAGATGGGTTGCCAACTGGCTCACTGACATAACCCACACTGTAAAAGCTGCAGACTCCAAATCTGACTTCAAGCCAGTGACAAGTGGAGTACCACAGGGTTCAGTCCTGGGACCTCTCCTGTTTGGTATCTACTTCTCTGAAGTACAGCTAACACAGAAGGCCTCTGGCTAACATAGTTCGCAGATGACTTTCAAACTAGGAGCCATAGTTGAGTCCACAAATGATGCGGACATCCTACAGAAGGGCCTCCCTGAGACAGATGCCTGGTGTCAGAGGCATGGCCTCAAGCTCAATGCCAAAAGTGCATTGTCATCCCCTTTGGTAAAAACTCTGTAGCCATGAACTACCACATAAACGGCAGTCTACTTAATGCCGAATGTGTGATAACAGACCTTGGGACCCAGATGGACAGTAGTCTCTCCTTTGATAATCACATCACTTCAGTAGTCAGGAAATCCTTCTATGTGGCACACCTCATCACAAAAGGGTTCTCATCCAGGAAAAAAGAGGTCATTGTTCCCCTCTACTCGGCACTCATTAGACCCATTATAGAGTACAACACCCCTTTTGGAATGTACCTCACAAGACATCTGCAGCAGCCGGAAAGGCCACAGAAGTACCTCACAAAGATGATTACTGGCCTCAAACAGATGCCCTACACTGACTGTCTCAAAAACCTCCAGATTTACTCTGTAGCATATCACCTACTCTGAGGTGATCTCTGCCTAGCATATAAAGCTATGTTAAACCTAGTGCTGTTGGACATGCTACACCTAAAGAAATCCCAATCCCTCTGAGCATGCTCTAGGCACCTAAACCTGGTCACCACAATAAACAGGACATGCTGGAGGGTTAGATTATTGTCCTAGAGACTTCCTATACTCTATAACAAGCTACCCATCTATGTCAAGCAAAGTTTCTCATAAGTACTCTTCAAGAAAAATCTTGATGAGTGGATGGGAAATAGGAAATACACAGCAAGGAACACTTCTGTGGCTCTGCTCGATAAGGGGCACAAGAAATTAACTTTCTTGGGTGGCATTAGCCAGGGAACCTTGTTGGCTATGCTTACTTAGGCCCTTGGGCCGATAGCCTAATACCTACCTATGAACCTATGATTCTCAAATTACCTCTCTAACAGGCAACAATCAACCATATGGCAAAATTATTTTTCTCCTTTCCTGGACACAGCAGGTGTTCCACAAGGATCCATATTAGGGCCCCTTTTGTTCAGCATCTTTATCTATAACTTCCACACCTCTCTTACCCAAAGTACTGTCATCCAATATGCAAATGATTCTACATTCATCTGTGCTGCCAACTCACCATCAGACCTTCTCCTACTCACACAAGATACTCTCACTACCACAGAATTATGGATGTCCCATAACCTTCGTGCCCTAAACCCAACTAAAATTAAACTTGTTCTTTTTCAAACCAAAAAATCCACTACATTAAACAAGGAAAATGTCACCATACAATCCCAAAACAGAACTATAACTGAAGTAGTACAATATGCTAAACTGTCAGGTGTCATCATAGATGAAAATTTGACATGCACATTCAGACCAATATTAAAAAACACACTAAAAAGTGGGTTTCTTTATAGACATAAATATTTCCTCAACTACTCTGCTAAACTGTCTCTTGCTTCTTCTTTATTTCTGCCATTGCTTCTTTAAGGTGCAGCCCTCCTGACCAATAGTCAGACACTCTAAAACACAAACTAGCCTCTTCCTACAGTAAAATCACAAAATTTGTAACAAATGCTAACTATTATCACCACTGCTTTTCACTACTCCAACTAAACTGGCTGGAAGTACCACATCACCTGACACTAATTCAGCTAACCACTGCACACCAGTTTATTTATAAACCTACCGACTGTCCTTTTTTGTCCTCTCTCCTCACACAATATCATCCAAATAGACTTCTCAGATCCCATAACCAACTGTTCCTAAATGTAGCAAGGCCTACCCACACATCTGGAAAATGCAATACTCCTTCACTGTAGCTAAACTATGGAATAGTCCCCCATCTTCAATTAGGTCTATCAGCAGTACCCCTCTCTTCACTATAGCAATGCAACTGCACCAGGGGTGTAGTTCCTATAACCCGAACCTCCTTTCCACCTGCCTCCTTCCTTCCCTGTCTCATTTCTGTCTTGTTCTATATACCCCAACACATGCTTGTTATCAGCTTAGATTTACTTTCTTCTTCATTCTCTCACACAATACTAATATTTATTCTTTAACTACCCTTATATACTGACTGCTTCAAAATATACTGTCTTTAGCTTGTACTGTTTTTTTTTTTTTTGTAGTGAACTACACATTAGTCTGTATTGCTTTTGTATAGATCCACAATTGGTTCTCAGAAGGTGCTACCTTCTGGTTCTCCACATATGGTACTTTGTACTATGCTGTACCCGTACATGGTCTAACAGGGTACTACTGTATATTGATCATATTGTGCTGTCTTTTAGTTCTCCAGTGTATGGTGCTGTATTGAATTTGTACTATGCTTCACATTTTTATGTTTATGTTTATTGTTTGTCAAGTAATATATTATATATTATATATGTACTGTGTAATACTTATACTTTGTTTATGGAGCTTTTCTCTCCAGGCCTCTACTGAAAATGGGTTCACCTTGGCCCAGTGGACTATCGTAGTAAGCAAATGTACAACTAGCCACCAAACCCCCCTCACTCTCCCACTTCTTTACCCCACTCCAATACACTTCACAAACCAAAAAACACCCCATCCTTAAACACCACCTACTAATAGTAATCTACCTCAAAACCATAGCCAACATTGGAGCCCAACTATTACTGGGAGGGGACATCCACCCCAACCTCAGCCCAACATCCAACTCCAAAAACACACCCAACCCCAATCTTCCTTTCAAACACAAACCCACCAATATACTTATACTGAACCTAAACATTTGTAGCATCCAAACAAAATAGAAGAATTACATTCAATTATCTCCCTATACAACCCAGATATAATGGTCATTACAGAAACATGGCTTAAGCCCAATATCAAAGACAACACTATAACTCCTCATGCCTATGACATATAAAGAGTAGATAAACCATAAAGAAGAGGAGGTGGCATTGCCCTTCTCTACAAATCCAACCTAAAAATACAGCTCCTCCAAAAAGAGACTCCAAAGTTCAACAGCACAGAGACCCTATTCTCCAAACTCATAATAAATCAGCATAAACTACTAAACTTACTCAGTATCTATATTCCTCCAGGAAACAACCTTAATACCCTAGAATCCATACTTCACCAGGCTTCCCACTCCCTCTCCAAAGAAACCGTTGTTCTAGCCGACACTAGCATTGACTGGAACACCATTACTCATCAACAATCAACAACCACATAAACCTATATAACCACTCAACTCTTACACTCACCCACAAGAATTGATAAGACCACTAAAAGAACATCCATGTTGGATTGGATCCTCACAAACCAACCCAACACTGCCCACCAATGTGAGACACTACCTGACTCCTTCAGCAACCACAATCCAACTTTTCTCCTTTGGCACAAAATTAAACATCCCACTCCACATTCCCTACTTCAAACCCAATCCCAAAGAAGCTTCCCCTCAGAACAATTCTCAGAAAACCTAAAATACTGCAACTGGTCCCCACGAAAAACCTTCCCCCTGGATACTGCAGTGGAATGCTTTAATACCACATTCCTTGAAGTTGTAAACCAAACAGCCCCACTCAAAACAATTAGGGTATGCAGCAACCCTGCCCCACGGTTATAGAAATCTACTAAAATCTTACTCAAGAATAGGGACAAAGCCTGGAGAATCTGGCTTCAACATAAAACATCCGATATTAGACAAAAATATACAGAATTCAGGAAGAAAGCAAAAAAAAAAAAAAACAGATCAGGTCAGACAAACAAAACCACTATATTTCCCTACAAAGGAAATACAGCAAGAACCCACAAAAATTCTGGGCCCACAGTGAACAACATCCTGCAGCCTGAAAAAGCTACCACCCCGCCACCAAACATCGATGGCCCCAACCATAACATATCATTAAACTTCAATAACTATTTCACCTTCTCAATCCTGAAACTAGTAAATAACATGTCACCTACTGTCCAACTACCACCCCCAAAATACCAGTCTAACCTTCCCCCCTTCTCACACAACCCAGTACCGACATCAACCATCCAAAAACCCATATCAAAGCTTAAACCAACCACCCTCACTGCTGACCAGCTACCAGCCAAATACCTCCAAATTGCATCCAAGGCCATTGCCACAGTCACCATACCATCCTTGTGGAAAACCTCCTATATCATCTCCCTCCACAAGGATGCCCCCCCCCCCCACTGACCTCTCCAACTACTGCCCTATTGCAATCCTTTCACTCCTATCTATAACTCTAGAAAAATGTATCCACCACCAGCTTCTCACCCATATACTAACCAACAATCTATTATCCAAAACCCAACATGGGTTCAGACCATCCCATAGCACTAACACAGCCCTTATCAGCTTCTCCAGTACAATACACTCATACAGGAATCAAGTGAAACTGGTCTCTGCTACCTTCCTTGACCTATAAAAGGCTTTCAACACAGTTTCCCATAACAAATTCCTGACCTGCCTTTCTGAGCTCAACCTCAATAACCCCTCCCTGCAATGGTTTAACAATTACCTAAGTAACCGTTCACAGTCTGTCAAGTAGGCCAACACACTATCCCTCTCACTCCCCGTCACATGTGATGTTCCCCAAGGCTGAATCCTAGGCCCCCTCCTCTTTAATATATTTACTAACAATCTCCACTTAGCAACCACCAAAGCTGATATTGTTCAGTATGCAGATGATACAATCCTAATATGATCGGCATCCAACATCTACTTACTACAGCGTAAAGCCCAAGAATCCTTCACTGAGATAGAGAACTGGCTAAATAACCAACAACTGACACTAAACCTGAAAAAAACACAATTAATGCTATTCCACTCAACTAAACATTGCAACCCCATCTTCACCATCCTTTCAGCCAATAACACCATCATCAGCCCAGTAGCTGAAGCTAAACTACTAGGTGTCACCATTGACCAACAGCTTAAATATAACAAACACATAGCCCATACCATCTCCAAAGTCCATAAAAAACTAGGATGCCTGTATAGTACCAAACAATTCCTTACCCCCATGACTAGGGCTACCATAGCCAGAAGTCATCTCCTATCAGCTTTGCTCTATGCTTGCCCAGTTGTAACCAAAATCAACAAATCTGACCTCAATAAACACTCCACTTGCTACAATAAGATTGCCAGGTTTGCTGCCAATACTAAATCACGTTCCCACCACTGTCAATCCCTACTGAAACTGCACTGGCTAGAATTCTCAAACTTGCTGACTTACCACCAACTCATTATTGCACATCAGATCCTATACAAACCTGTGAAAACCCCAGCCCTGGCTGGCATTGTAAACTTCCACAATTCCAACAGGGAACTACGTTCAAGCAACAAATGCTTGGTCAAGGTCAATCCATGCAAGAACAGCTCAGGAGAAGCTCTATTCTCCTATGAGGTTGCCAAAGTATGGAACTCTCTCACCCAGCCTTAGGGCACAAACTCGTGCAATCATATTTAAAAACCTCCTGAAAACCCACCTCTATGCTAACACTCTTTGCTATTGCAAACACACACCCCTAAACCTCTCCAGTCTACAGAACAGCCAACTCTAATGCCCGTATTACTTACATGATACTGCCAACTAGCACCGTAAGTGTTGCAATATATACCTACTTCTGAATGCTTCATGCTTATATATCTCAGCTAATGTTAGACCCAGAATCTCATAATCATGTCAGGAGTCCTGCTCTTGCTACTTAACTGTATATATATTGTAAAATATGGATATTTTTTATTCTCAGTAAGTTGGGCTTCAATCATTGTACTATCACTGTTATCCCTGTGATCGTCTGGCTGTAATACGTTATTTGTTTCAAGTTTCTCCCTTTTTAGCTCAATTGTTAACACATTATTACTTGCATCACTGTTTTGTGTTAATGAGCTTTTCTCCCCAGGACTCCACTGAAAATGGACACCCACTGTCCAGTCGGATTTATCCTGGTTAAACAAATGATAAATAAATAAAAATAAAAAAAAATGTAAGTAATGAATAAAATAAATAAATAAATAAATAAATCTAGTTGCGTAAGTAATGAAGGAAGAAGTAACACACACTCTGCATGCATAGAGTTAAAAACAGTCTAAAAAGATAGAGAGAGATTAATGGATTTTACAACGAAGAAGGGTATGTTAACAGACAAATGTCAATGGAGGGACAATAGACAGAGGCATAGCAGGTTGTGACTGGGTCTCTGATCATAACTATATTATTATGTGTTTAAGACATACAGTAGATGCAAAGAAACTCAATTCAACTTGTCAACAAACTTACTGAGGTGAATCTTGGTATCCATGTCAAGAACACAATTGGTTAGGATCGGTGAAACCTCTCATTACTTTTTGTAGTGCACGGAGTTATATCTACTCCAGGTACAACTCCATGTACTACCAGTTATAAAAGAAAACAAAGTGCAATGTGTCTTACTGGCTTTGAAAGCCAGGAAAGCACTTAGTGAGTGCTGTCACATAGACAGCAAATAAATAGAATTGGAGGAAAAATCAGGGAGTTTTTAAATAGTGTTCCAATCAGGTTAGTTACAGACTGACTTCTGTAAAGTGCCATGGATGGAATGTAAGGCAAGGTTTTCAGGGACAGATGAGAAAAAAGGAATGTTCCTTGGATGAGAACTGAACATAACAGCACTTAGGGAGTGTACAGCAATTATTACACACTTATGAAAGAGCTATTATGATCTGGTATCACACTACAGAAGCACTTTACAGTTTTATCTTTTTCCAGTTTTGAAATGGAATCATGGTACTCCATGTACTACAAATGTGTGACAAAGGAGACAGTGAATGGAATAAGTGGATATGGAATATAGTAGGATGAGGAAAAAAGATGTAAGGAAGCAAATTCAAAAATGGAGAATAGTACGCCAAGTAGAGGATGGAAGTTAGAATAACCGAATAGGCTAGACTGATTTATAATCAGGAGCCATATAGGAAGATTGGAGAGGACATCATACATATGCAAAATGGCAGAGTCAGATAAGGCAATATGGAGAAGTGCTAGAGGGTATAAACAACAGCTGAAAGTCAGACAGAACTAAATGGAGACATCAGAGACCAACTGGAAATTACAATCATTAACATGAACGTTTCTTAAAAGGAGAAACATGGTTAAATACTGTAAATGAAACATGGAGAAATGAAATAAGGACAATATGGTAATAGCTTTAAATTCAGAAACTTGAAAGTGTGAATCCTGGAATAACAAAACTTAGCAAGCAAAAGTAGGGATGTATAATATATATATATATATATATATATATATATATATATATATATATATACATATCTCTCTTGTCTCTCTATATAAGATATGCATATATATATATATATATATACACACACACACACACACACACACACACACACACACACACACTCACACACCAACCAAAATGCCGACTCCATGCGTCCACCAGGCTAAGAAATGCACTGTTTATTATGACCAATAAAAACTAGAAAACAACCAAAATATGTAGGAGTGACAATATTAAAATAACAATGATAAAAGTTAGCAGGATGAGCACTTTTGGACCTAAATGGTCTTTCTTCAGATCTAATAAAACATATCAATGGCTGAAATTTAAAGAATTAGATAGCCAATAAGCAACACTCATCAAATGTGTAACCAATAAAAAACTAATTAAAAACTAACCAATAAAAAGCTTACAGCACTGGCTCTTTAGAAAAGGAGCCAATAAATGTGCCATAACATCTAAGGCAATATGCAAAATGCAATTGATGAAATTGTATTTTTTTGTATTTGTAGTGATGAAATAACAAGAAGCATAGCATAAAAATTCTACTGTGTGATTGGTAATTACAAAACCAGTCGTACGCTCCATCTAGCTACTACATCCAATAACAATCAACCACAGTATGGCCAAGCTGTAACCTAAATCAATGTGTCAAAGCTTGGCTCCAAACAGACTTGAATCATCATATAAAACCATAGGAATTGGCTAAACTTACAATCTCCTTAAATGTAAGCACATAAATCACCATAAAGGAGAGTAAATAGATGCATATGAGTAAAGCTTTTATCCTACTCAGAAATTAAACTAAAACCATATCAGTATGCCTGCTCAGTTCCAAAATCAAAAAATATAAAAAAAAATCACTCAATCTGCATCAATAACGCTGCATGTAAATATCATAAAAATGCATACATATATTAAAATGAAAATGATAACATAAAATGTACTCTAATTAAAACAACTAACTCAGACAAACAGAGCGCAAAACATGAGACTTGTGGGCACTGATTGGCAGAACACCAATTGACCAGGAACTCTATCTAAGCATTAGAACCAATCAGCTACCTAAAATATCCACAAACACAATTTGGCCAAGATCCCAATTCAATATCTATAGGCAAGAGCAATTGGTGCAATGAAACTGCATCGAAGTAGTACATGCCAGCTTCATAAAGATGTCTATGTAAATATAAATGTGTTCAGAGTGTGAATGAGCAAACAAATAACTCCGGAATATAGGGGCATGAATCTCCAAATTACCGATTGGAGACACAAAACCAGTAGATGGCTCCATATAAATGCCGGGCCCAACCAGAAAAGAAGAATACATGACCTAGGTACCTAAGGCTTCCACCAGACTCAGCAGCAATCAAACCTTAAGAAATCAATCAAATGCTATAATAAGCCTTATAATCTTAAACAAGCCTGCACGATTGATGTGGGATAATGGTTACAAAGTAATAATGCTAATTATATAAAAAACAAAAAATATGTCAAAAATGCTAGCGGAACACTAATATATGCCAGTTGTACAAATGTTTAGCAGAACTAAGCTACCAATAATATACTTCATCATTCATCAAACAAATAATAATACTCCCTTGAGCGCCAATAGCCATATATTGGTAAGTGTCTGGAAGATATGAGTACCTACCTGGTATAAATCTAAAATTACATTTAAATATGATTAGAACCCATGATGATCATAAAAGACTAGTCAATTGGTCAATCAGTGTCCAGATTTCTGTACCAAAAAGCCAAGAGCCAATCTAGTAGCTCACATTCTGAGACAACACCACACACAAGAGAGCTACTCAATAAAAGAATGCCACCGGCATCACTTGACCAGAAGGTGGTTCATAAGATATGAAAACTAAACAATCCACAACCCAGATATCAAATAAAGAAAAAATATCAGATAAAGAAAAATAATAAAGAAAAAATATCCATATGATGCAAGCCAACATCACTCAGAGTATATATGTGAGACAATACCACCCCTGGTATAAAAACAAACAAATATACCATAAAAATGTACATAACACCAAATGTACCATTCAACCCTAAAAACTTTTTTAGGGAAGTAAAAGAGCCAGGATGCATAGAATAAAAAATCATTAGCTTTTATATTCATTGTATCCTGCGGCCCTTGAGGGCCAGTTTTAGAGGAACCGCCACATTCAGTCCTGGAGGCTTGTCTGCTCTCATCCTAATAATCCATCTCATCTCTGCTTGTTCTGTCCTTAAAGTTATATCTCCACTGCATAATCCCTCATACAATACTTGAAGTGCCATGAACCTAAAATAATATCCCTTATTCAGTTCCATTTTTGAATAATGGATTTTTAACATCCCTCAAGTCAATGTCACTGATATGCTTTGATATCCGTTCTTTAAATTGTTTATTACTCTTGCCTATATAAAAGGCGTTACATGAAATACATATAGTGATGTATACAAGGTGATATGTTCTACAATCTGCATATTCATGGCATGTATATTTCTTATTCTGTAAGGGATGAGTAAACTCATTTGTGTCAAATATATAAGTGCAAGTGCTGCACATAGAACATAGAAAAGTACCCTTCCTCACATTGCCATCTTCGTTTGAGGACTTATTCTGATGACAAAGCAGCTGTTTCAGATTACAATTCCTCTTAAAACTAAATTGTGATTTATCACCCACAATCTCACTAAGCTTTACATTGGATGTAAGGATTTTCCAATTGGACCTGATAGTGTCACAAATATATGCAATATCATTGGAATACATCATTATATATCTATTATATGATTCATATTTTATAGGAATGATGTTGTCCTGTACTGGTGGTTTACCCATATAGTATGGTCAACCAGATGTATGTCTGACTAGCTGAATATAATTCTTCCCACGTTCAATTTCAGATCGCTTATAGCCTCTTTTGACAAGTCTCTCACTAATGGTATTGACAGCTGTAGTGTAGTAAATATTGTCAGTATGGAATCTTGAGATGTGGAGAAACTGATTCTTCACCACACTAGAAAAAGTGTAGGAAGGATGCATACTATTGTGATGTAATAAATTGTTCCTCCAGCATTCCTTGTTATACATATACTAGTCATTTCACCCTTCTCATTAACAGAAAGCCTTACATCAAGAAAGTTTATAGTGTACCTGGAAAACTTCAGAGAAAAATCTCAAAAAAATCAGTAGTTGTTTCCAAATAGGTGACAAACTTATTTAGTTGTTCAATAGTACCATCCTATATAGGTTCATAGGTTATTTGGTGTTTACTAGCCATGCATCACAAATCCCTGACAAGTTCTGATACCCTTGATAAGTGTAAGCCTGGGCCTGGGAGATGAACCATTTACAGGTTACCTGTTTACATTCGAGACATAGGTGCCAAACCAGATATGAATTTCCAGTTTCCCATCACATTGTCCAAGTTGCACTTGACTTGGTTTAGGGAGGAAATATGCTTTACATGGATGGGGAGTCTGTTCCATAGAGTGGGTAGTCTCTGAGATACATATCTATCTCTCCAGCAGGTCCTATTTGTATCGCAGGCAAGGTTTAAGTCTTTAGAACGGGCAATTCTGGTGCTGTTTGTTTTGTGGATATGCAGGATGTCCATCAGAGTGGGGTCTGACAATGCCCTGTATGCCAGGCATAGATCTCCCCTCAAAACACTGTATGAGACAGAATACAGGGATAGTGCCTTGAGGTGGTCTGCATAGGACAGATTACTTATGCCCTGTATTCTTTTAGTGACAAATATCTGCGGATGTTCCAGTTGTTGGATATGCCTGGTTAGGTACATAGCAAAGAGTACATTGTACTCAATGATACGTCTGATGAATACTGACTACAGTGGAAAAATGACTTCCTTGGACATAGATGCCATACCTTTGTTTATAAGTTGGGCGACATAGAATGATTTCCTCACCACTGTTGATACATGATGATCAAAGGCTGGAGTACTACCTATATGTGTCCCTTAGTCTCTGACTACTGGGTCAGCTCTAAGGAGTGTGTTGTTAATATGATAGTTACCAGATATGGATGACTTCCCAAAGGATACTATTATCCATTTCTTGGCATTTAGTTTTAGTCCATGGCTCTGACACCAGTTATTTGTCTGTGTCAGTCCCTCCTGGAGAACATTTGTGTCAGTGTGAGATTCAATGACAGCCCCTAATTTGCAATCATCTGCAAATTAATCATCCAGAGACCACTGACATTGGCCTTCACTTCTAAGAAGTAAATGCCAAAAAGGAGTGGTCCAAGGACTGATCCCCGAGGGACTCCACTTGTGACTGGCCTCATTGTAGAGGTGAACTCCCCAGTTCTAACTTCCTGGGTCCTGTCTGGGAGCCAGTTGGCTATACACCAGGTGACATATGGGTTTTTACCTAACCTCTTGAGTTTGTCAACAATGCCCTAGTGGGGTATGGTGTCAAATGCCTTGGCCAGGTCAAGGTAGGCAGTGTGAACAATTTTGCCCTCATCCATTGCTTTGCTGACCTTCTCAAAGAAGTCCAACCAGGTTGAGTAGGCATGATCTGCCCTTGATGAAACCAAACTTGAGTTGAGTCCAGTGTGTGGAGGTTTGCTACATCTCTATTGATTATCTCCATGATAATTATTTCCATGGATTTACATATAAGACTAGTGAGACTTATTGTCTGTAGTTTGCAGGGTCTGTAGATGGCCCACCTTTGTTCAGAGGGATGACTGTTGCCTTTCTCCATTCATGAGGCATGAAGCCTGTTTGGAGGCTACAGTTAAATAGTAATTCCAGAGACCCTGATAGGTCATGTTTCATGCTATTTAGAAGGCATCTTGGGATATTGTCTGGGCCCATTGATGGAGTGTTCTTGGTCTTAGAGAGAGCATTAAGGACCTGCTCCCTAGTGATGGTATGGGAAGTGATATTTGAAGATATTTCCTGAGGGAAGGTTGAGGGGGAGAGAAGAGTAAAGTTGGAGCTGAATTTATCAGCCAGGAGGTTTGCTATATCTTCTGGCTCAGTATAGGTGGCTCCATGTACAACGAGCTCTCCACACAATTGTGTTTTGCCTTTGAGGTTGCAGACATAGCTTTGTGATTGTCCTTGGTCTGGGAGACCAAGCTTACCTCACAATTGGCTTTGGTAGACTTTATTTGTCCTCTGACTCTCTGAGCTGTTTGTTTAATTTGATGAGAGTGCTTTTATCCTTTTTGGTGCTGGACCTCCTAATTTTGCCATGGTTTTCTTCCTCCTGTTATACATCCAATTGATTTTGTGATTCCATCAGGGTGGCTCGTTTTTTGAGTTAGTTCTTTACTTCTTCCTGGTGGGTACAGCTGCCTCTATGCAGCTATTAGCATGCTTGTACAGGGTTTCTGTGAGCAGTTCTTCATAGGAAAAAGTGTTCTCAGGTTTTATAGAGGCTTGAAATTTAATAGCAGGAGGTTCCAGTGGAATTGTGGAATATCAAATTTCAAATGCAAACTGAAGAACAGACAATGAAAATATGGCACCAGAGTCCCCCTGCAGCCATTACAATGTCCCATTACCTGTCTCTTTTGCCCCATTTACCATAAACACTAACGTGTGCATACTCCTTTACTTTACAATGATTATTTGGATTTTATTTTTTACATTTTATAACACAATGCACAAACACTAATAGACATATGCTAAACAACAATGCTGCTAAACAAAGCAATATTGTCTCACAATGAAAATAGACTTGGCATTAAAACTTCTCTGCCCTTGAAACTCACATTCATTAAAACAGCATTGAAACCTACACTACATCCAAAGAAAATACATCTGTCCAGTGGTGGATAAAGATTACCTTATGGCTGTTTCAAATCATTGGCCCCTTCTCACAAAACAAGAAACATACATGTGTTCTTTGATGCACCTTCATGACTTTATTAAATTATATTCCATACATAATACAGCACACTTGTTAGACAGAGTACATTTTAAATTTATTGTTTGAACATTTTTCCAGTAGGCTATGAAACAAAATGCATGAACCAATAATGACAAAACTGCCCAGTTCAGTACATGTCCATCATAAAAGTCTACTCCCACACCCACACAATATATATATATATATATATATATATATATATATATATATATTTATATATATATATATATATATATATATATATATATATATATACATATATATATATACATAAAACAGTAGTTTTTTTTTTTGGGGGGGGGGAATAAACATTTTGGAAAGTTGCTAGAATAAAATGCTGTTACCACAATGCATTTCACTGCCAAGTCTTGAATATAGGACCCTGTGTACTACAGTTAGAGCAACATATCACTATGCCAAATCAGCAGTTTGTTGAAAGATAGGAAGACTGAAACTTAAATGGCTATCATTTAGTGAACTCAGTTCTCACTTTTCACTATAGCTCTGAACCTCTTAGCACAAAAGAACTGGACAAAGCCAATAATGGGGCAATGCACCCCCAAAATAAGGTCAAATTTCAAATAATGGTCTTATAAACTTATAAAACTTGTTAGTATTTAATTTCTGAAGAATATGAAGTCTGAAATTCAAATGTCTGTCATTATTTAGTGAATTAAAGCCTTTAGTGATTTGCCACAAAAAAATCCTGAAAACCACAGATTTATAAGGAACAGGTGGTGGCTAGGGACTTTAGGCTCTTTTTACCTTGTACCCAAGGTTCAGGGTTTGAGCCTGAGTACCTCTAGCCACCAAGTGTATTAAATTGGGTGAATTCACACACACACACACACACACACACACACACACACACACACACACACACACACACACACACACACACACACACACACACTCATACACACCTTTGCTCACAGAATAAAGAAGAAACATGTTTCCTACTCATTTGTTGTTCACCCTGGATTTCATGGTTTCCACTTGTCCGTCCTCGCAGATAGGAGAAAAATCCTGGACTTGAGAATGGCAGAATATAATGAAAACTGTTTCCCCGCTCAGCAGAATAGAGCTATATAATTAAAACTGTTTCCCGCTCGCGTGTATCCATTCAAAGTCCGGAAATGGCATGATGGCAGAAATGTGTGCACTGACCCCTTGAGCTCGACTCCGACAGGCTGGTAGCTCTGATGGAGCTGACATCATTGTGCACGTTATAATGTCAGTTCAAAACTGGGAAAAAAATGAAAAATAAGAAAAGAAGCTGGATAAAAGTCGTAAATGAAGGGGTGCCACTTGGGAATTTTAGCACCCCATTATTTGGACCTCAATACTCGGTAAAAAAACAAGTAATTCAGTATGGTTTGGAGGTATGCTGTGGGGTTCCAGGTTTTATTTTTACTTCAAAGGAAAACATTTTGTGGTCTGACCATAACAAGGATGGCATTACAGTAGATGGTATGCAGCACTCCCCGATATTATTGAGGACCAGATCCAGTATCGTTGCACCCCTGGTTGGTATACTGACTATCTGGTCCAGGGAGTTTGTGTTTACAAAATCCAGGAATCTCTTTGCATGTACGTTTGATGTCATATAAGATTCCCAGTTAATAGTGGTATAATTAAAGTCTCCCATGAATATGGTATTGGGTTGGATGGTTAGTGTTTCTAATGAGTTTAAATACAGGGTATGGGTTTCCTGGGTCATAGAGGGAGACCTGTAGATTGCAAGGAAGTGGTACTGGATTTTACCTATGGTGATTCAAACATGGAGCAGCTCAAGTGCATTGTCCTGTTTGACCAGCCTTGAAGTATATTTATTTTTTATGTAAATAGAGACACCTCCACCTTTAGTCCCTGCCTGTGAGTAGCTGGTCTAAATGCGTGGTAGGTATTATAACCTTGCACTATTGGTGTGCTCTCAATGGCTTTAAACTATGTCTCAGAGACCACACAGACATCAACATTCTCTAGGGTAAAGAGAGCTTCCAGGGAGTGGAGTTTTTTTTTATTTGGGGTCCTAGCACTGAGCAGTAATACCTTTAGATTTTCTTGGTTTTGATTTGCTATGTCAGAAGTACTTTCCATTTGGTATTACCTATAAAAGGCTCTATAGGGGAAGACAATGTTTTAGCTAATATTTGAAAGCCTAAATGGGAGAGGTGAGCGGTGCAAACTATCCCTGGCAAAGCAGCATGGTTTGCTGACTATCTCCTTCCATGCTGACAAATATTACACCACCTTAGAATGACACCAGAAACTAAGCCAATTATTAAAGTCAATCATCTTTTGTTCTTATTGTGGCATCATCCTTGGAGAAGATAAAATGCTGCTCAATGCTAGGCTCATACCAGCCTGAGACACATATTCCAAGAGCTTTATGATGTCTCTCTTCATATAGTCTAGGGAGGTACATCTCAGGTCATTTACTCCCACATGGACTATGACTGAGTCATATCAGTAATTGTGGTCCAGTGACATGAGTACATGTGTAATGTAGCAGATCCTATCCCCTGATAAGCAAGTGACTGTGACTTTCTGTTTACTCAGCCTGGTGAGAGGGACATCAGTTTGTCTTATGATGGAGTCTCCAATGATGAGAATGTTGGATTGTGTGTTGACTTGCCTTATGGGCTTAAAGGTAGGGGCTCCATGAGATGTAGCTCTATGTGTTGATGTGGGTGCTGTTTTGAAAGAGTGTGTTTGGGGCTGCAGAGGCTACTTTTTATATTTACTTTTTCTAGGAGGTCTTTTTGGTTTAGGAAGGTTACATGTAAGTGCCTCAGTATATGTGGGTCTATATGTCTGCTTTGAATTGTGCATGATGGGTGCAGCATGTGTACTATTGACAACTTTATTGACATTAGGAGTAGTTTTATGTGGGAGCTTTGCCTCCATTGATGTTGTGTGAATACATCTCTCACATACCATGTCAGTTAGATTATTAACTGGTTGTCAGTAAACATGAGGCAATTTCTATATTGCCTCAGGATGCCCATATCTACCAACCCAGTAACGGAGACAGTAGGAAAGTGTATATCCATTGCAACAGGCCCTTTTTTATTGATTAGACTGTTGGAGTGAAAATATCAATCACTGTCAGGAGTATCTGGTTTGCAACTATGTGGACAGTGCTTGTCACTGCAAACTAGTTGTCCTGTGTGTAACTAGATAGTGGAGAAATGTCAAGTGTGCTTTTACAGGACAAATGTCACTCAATGTGTCTGAGTCGGTACACAGCACTACCAAACACTAGAGGAGAAACTAATACATAGACTCTATAAGGTAGATGTCATCTACATACCTCTTGTAGAACTTCAGCAAATTGGAGTGAGGGTATTATTAAAAATATTAGCTGCTTCCCATTTCACCAACATCAAATTGGCATATGTGTTGGCCACACCCGATCTCTGCCAGTAGGCCTCCTGTCCAAACATAAAAATATTATTCTCCAGGACTAATTCCAATAGGATGACAATCAAATATGTCTTATCAACATCAAATACATTGGTGGAAATAATAAATTCTTTGATCATTCTGATACTGAAATCATTGGGAATCACTACAAAAAGACTATTAGCATCCAATGTAGCCATCCTATACTGCATACCCCCTTCTAGAGTATTAGTATATTCAGATAGGAAATATTAGAAATTCCTTGTTTCCTTAATGACCGCTGGAGCTAAAGATAAAACCTATTTGAGCCGTTGATCAACATACATAGAAATAATTTTAGTGACCCATTCATTGCCAGCCACTATCGGGTGCATTGGTGGCTTGTCAGGTACCTTACGAACCTTTGGAAGACCATTAATGGTCAGTATCAGAGGATGCGTGGCCAATAAGTTACTATATATGTCTTGTGGGATTTTATACAACTTGTACAAAATCTGTAGTCTCTCTTTGGCATTCAGAATTAGTCTCTGAACCTGATCTTGAGTGCTCTTCACATATGTGGAGTCTTCACTAAGAAGCTGAAGCATCTTATTTTGACAGAACTGGTAATCCATGCTCACCAGGGTACCCTCTTTATCAGCAGGTCTAATTATTAGATTCTTATTATCTTGTAGCTGTTGTAATGCCTCTGTAGAGGTAACATTGTGGAAAGGCCGTTTGCGCTTCCTTGATGTATCATAAATTTCTTGTTCACAGACTTGTAGAAATATATCAACAGCTGGAATGTTCTGTGGTGTAAACACACTTGGATTACACAGAGCACCATCTTCTCTTATATTACCTTTATCACCATATAGTACTTTCAACATGGGATTCCTGCAGAATAACCTTAAATCCATTACATCACTCAACCTCGAGGGAATGGAAGGGACGAAATTCAAACCTTTGATAAGTACAGAACATTGGTCATCAGACAATTGTACAGATGATAAATTCACCGCAAGAATGTTGATTGGGGTGTACATCTACTCCTTTTGTGAAACATCTCTAGTGACATCTGTCTCTTTCTCCTTCCCCTGCTCTTTGACCTCTCCCTGTCTCTTTCAAATGGTTGGACTAGCTTGAAAGGAAGACAAGGCTTGTTTAACATTATAAGGCTTATTATAGCATTTGACTGATTTCTTAAGGTTTGAGTGTCACCAAGTTTGGTGGAAGCCTTAGGTACTTACGCTATGTATTCTTCTTTTCTGGTTGGGCCTGGTAATTATATGGAACCATCTATTGGTTGTTGTGTCTCCAACTGGTAATTTGGAATTTCATGCACCTATATTCTGGAGTTACTTGTTTGCTCATTCACATTCTGAACATATTTCTATTTCTATTTACATACACATCTTTATGAAGCTGGCATGTATTACTTTGATGCAGTTTCATTGCACCAATCGCTCTTGCCTATAGATATTGAATTGGATCTTTGTTGAATTGTGTTTGTGGATATTTTAGGCAGATAATTGGATTTAATGTTTAAATAGAGTTCCTGGTTGTTTGATGTTTTACCAATCAGTACCCACAAGTCTCACATTTTGCACTCTGTTTGCCTGAGTTAGTTGTTATAATTATAGTACATTTTATGTTGTCATCTTCATTTTTAATATATGTATGCATTTTTATGATATTTATGTGCAGCATTATTGATGCAGATTGAGTAATTTTTGATAATTTTTGATTTTGGAACTGAGCAGGCATACATGTATGGTTTTAGTTTAATTTCTGAGTAGGATAGATGCTTTACTCGTGTGCGTCTATTTATTCTCTTTTATGGTGATTAATGTGTTTACATTTAAGGAGATTGTTTTAAGTTTAGCCAATTCCTGTGGTTTTATACAGTGATTCAAGGCTGTTTGGAGCCAAGGTTTGATACATTGACTTAGGTTACAGCTCGGCCACACTGTGGTTGTCTTTGATTGGATGTATTGCTAGATGCAGTGTAAGATTGGTTTTGTAATTACCAATCATACAGTAGAATTTTTATGCTTGTATTTTGCATATTGCCTTAGATGTTACAGCAGATTTATTGGCTCCTTTTCTCAAGACCCAGTGCTGTAAGCTTTTTATTGGTTAGTTTTTTATTAGTTTTTTACTGATTAAATATTTGATGCTCATTGCTTATTGGCTATCTAATTATTTAAATTTCAGCCATTGATGTGTTTTTTAGATCTGAAGAACCGTTTAGTTTCCGAAAGTGCTTACCCTGCTACCTTTTATCATTGTTATTTTAATATTGTCACGCCTACATATTTTGGTTATTTTCTAGTGTTTATTGGTCGAAATAAACAGTGCATTTCTTCTCAGCGTGGTGGATGCATGGAGTTGGCTTTTCGGTTTATGTACTTTTTTCTCTGGAGTTCATGCTTTGGTGGTCTACTTTCGTCTTCTACTGTACACACACACACACACACACACACACACACACACACACACACACACACACACATATATAACTATATTTATCTGTTTGTGATGTCACTGTGTCTTGGAGTATTTACATTTCTATGTCATATGGCAATCTCATAGTATGTAAATATTGTGGGGGAGGTGCAGGGCCTTTGCCCCTTTCTGAAAAAAAAAACACTTAAAGCCAATAATGATTGTTAACATTTTCCTTCAGTTTTGCTCTTTTTTCATGATTTCAAAACTTGAAATTAGAAGTGAAAAAGTTACAATAAGTAACTTATTTGTAGGTAAATTAAGGAATGAGCAGGAAGCAAATGTAAAAATCCATGACAAGAAGTTATATAGTCTAGATTTCATTTCTCCAAGTCTTTAGGGGTTTCTAATACCATGATAGGAATGGTCCCCATTCCTAAGTCAAAGTATGATTAAAGTTCAGTCTTTGATGTTAGTCAAATGTGATCTTTGTAGCACTGACAGTGTGTCCAGAATTGACTCTTTCTTCAATACATATGGAGTTACATGTATCGTAGCATATCTAAATATGATTGCA
Organism: Protopterus annectens; assembly: GCF_019279795.1. Classification (NCBI taxonomy): domain Eukaryota; kingdom Metazoa; phylum Chordata; order Ceratodontiformes; family Protopteridae; genus Protopterus; species Protopterus annectens. Next base: position 227,740,302 of record NC_056738.1, read on the forward strand.
AATTCTTTTTTATGATACTCCTACTACTATTAGAAATGTCTGGATATCCTTCTTCCACATTCCTCTCATTTCTGCTTGCAAATCCTGGTATTTTATGACTTTGTGTCTCTCTCTATGCAAGACACTGTTATCACTGGGTGTAGCAATTTCAATGATTAATGCAGTTTATTATCAAATGACTGAAAACCAAAAGACTGAATCCCAAAAAGACTGAAAATTTAAAATACTGAACGATGGAATTTGCCCCTTCTCCACTGTTGTGCGATCTTGGAGTTGGTATATATAGCTAGCAGGGGGTGTGGGGGTGTAGCCCCCCACATGAGGGGAGCAAGGGAGCTTGCCTCTTGCATTAAAAATGTATTCAGTATTTTAAATTTTCAGTCTTTTTGGGATCCAGTGTTTTGGTTTTCAGTCATTTGATAGTAAAGCGATTAATGCTACTTTTGTCTTTTTTTCATGGACTACAATATCTAGTTTTCTAGTATCTGTTTTTGATCTGTAGTAATCAGTGATCCCATGTGATATAAATGTCATAATTCTCTATAAAGCTTTGCAGTTCATGTTTTCAATGCTTCTCATCTACTTTAGTATTCTAATGTTTGCAGAATCCCCAATGCAACAGTGTTGCCACATTATTATGAAATTCATTATACAGACCCTCTATCTCTAGTATATCACACCCAGCAACAAGATATGCAAATTGTTTCCAGTTCTGTTTTACAAAACTTGCATTTGTCTGTTTTTCAGGTATGTTCAATGGACTTTGTAACCCAACATGTACATAGTCCATTATCCTGTGCCACCAATATTAACCTTTCATCTTTTGCTTAAATTCCCCTCTCCTTAGCCATTCCTGCATCAGATCCTGATTGACATGAGGTTGTTCCAGGAGTTTTCTGTACTTACACCTGCATTTATGCCTTTTCCACATTTCTTGCCTTCTCATTTCATCCTTCACCTTATATTCTTTCTTTTGTTTTTGTTACATTCAGTTGCTGCCTGATTGTTATCTACTTCTGGTTTGATTTCCATCCCCACTTCACACATATATAGGTTCATAGGTTGGTACTAGGCTATCAGCCCTAGGGCCTATGCAAGCCTAGCCATAACAATTCCCTGGATATTTCTTCCCACAATATTTACTTCTCCAGGTCCCTGTCTAGCAGAGCGACTGACATAATCCCTGGGGTGAATTTCTTATCTCCCATCCGATCATCAAGGTTCCTTTTGAAGAGGGCCAATGAGGCGCTTTGCTTGATATGTATGGGCAGTCTATTCCAGAGTATGGGGAGTCTCTGGGTCAGGAACCTATCCCTCCAGCATGTTTTGTTCATTGTGATGACAAGGTTTAGATCCCTGGAGCGTGTGGCTCTGAGGGATTGGGATTTCTTTAAGTGGAGCATGTCCAAAAGCTCAGGGTTTGACATGGCCTTGTATGTTAAGCAGAGATCACGTCTGAGTAGACAATATGCCACAGAATATAGCTGGAGTTTTTTTAGACGGTCAGTATATGGCATCTGCTTTAGGCCTGTGATTCTTTTAGAGAGGTATTTCTGTGGCCTTTCAAGCTGTTGCAGATGTCTTGTGAGGTACATACCAAATGGGGCATTATACTCTATAATGGGTCTAATGAGGGATGAGTACAGTGGGACAATGACTTCCTTTTTTCTGGATGAGGTGTGCCACATAGAAGGATTTCCTGACTGTTGTGGCAATTTGGTTATCAAAAGTGAGACCACTGTCCACCTGTGTCCCTAAGTCTCTCATCACACTTTCGATGTTTAGTGTCCTGACACCTATGTGGTAATTCATTGGTGCATGTTTTTTTCCAAAGGGGATAACTATACATTTCTTGGCATTAAGCTTGAGCCCATGGCTCTGGCACCAGGCATCTGTTTCTGTAAGGCCCTTTTATAGAATATCCACATCATTTGGGGATTCAGTAATCACTCCCAGTTTGCAGTCATCTGCAAACTTTGTTAGCCAGAGTCCCTTAATGTTGGCCTGTACTTCAGAGAAGTAGATGCCAAACAAGAGTGGTCCTAGGACTGAACCCTGAGGTGCTCCACTTGTCACTTGTCTGGAGCTGGATTTGGAGTCTGCTACTTTTACCGTCTGGGTTCTGTCAGTAAGCCTGTTAGCAACCCATCGAGTGACGTAGGGATTTATGCCCAGCTTTGTAAGTTTATCTATGATTCCAGAGTGGGGGATGGTGTCAAAGGCCTTGGCGAGGTCCAGATAGGCTGTGTGGACTGCCTTACCCTCGTCCACAGCTCTGGGGACTGATTCGAAGAAGTCAATCAGCTTCAGGAGACAGGATCGGCCCTTTACAACCCAAACTGGGTGGGGTCCAGTGTTTGAAGGTTGCCGATGTCTTTGTTTATAAGTTCCATGATAATGCATTCCATGCCCTTGCAAATCAGGCTTGTCAGACTGATGGGACGGTAGTTCCCAGGATCCAAGGTGGATCCTCCCTTGTGGAGCAGGATAACTGTAGCTGTGCGCCACTCAGTGGGCATGACGTCTGAGGTGAGGCTATGATTAAACATGACACTTAGGTGAGGTGCCAGTTCATTTTGTAGTTCATGTAGAACACAGCCTGGGATGTCATCTGGTCCCATGGATGCTGTATTCTTAGCTTTGGAGAGTGCAGTTTCTACCTGTGTGGTTGTGATTATCAAAATTTGGCAATCTTTTGGTATTGAGATGGGCCCTTTAGGGGGTGAGAGTGGGGTGAAGTTGGCACTAAATCGATCTGCCAGGGTATTGGCAATATCCTTGGGATCAGTATATTTAATACCATTCTGTTGTAACTCAGAGCAGATCTGAGCATTGCCATTTAGATTCTTGACATAACTATAGAATGCTTTTGTGGTTGTGTTTGGAATCTTTGGCAATTTTATTTTCGTAACTAGCTTTTGAGAATTTTATAAGGGATCTCAGCTTCTTGCTGAGGCTGGTGAAGGAGTTTTTTGCATCCTGGGATTTTCCTCTTTTTTGCAACAGTTTCTTCCTTCTGTTGTATAGTTTGTTTATAGCAGGTGACCACCAGATTGGCTTCCTTTTTTTGGAGAACAGCATCTTGGTTCTATTTGGGATGGCACGATTCATGCACGAGTGGATGTGCTCGTACAGTGCCTTAGTGTAGGATTCTGCAGTCGAACTTCCAGATCCCATCTGCGTGGGTGTTGTGAAGTTTGTCACTTCTGAATTCAGTAGCTTGAAGTTGGCTTTGGAGAAGTTTTTTAAGGTTTCCTTACTGGAGGGGTGGGGGTGGGATATGGATGTCAAGGGTGATTTGCTTATGGTCAGACCTGACCAATGAGGGGGTGACCACTGATGTGGAGCATCTATCTCCCATATTGGTAATGACCAGGTCTAGGATATTGGAGCCCCTGGTGGGACAATGGATTAGTTGATCCAGGGCATTGGAATTTATGAATTCCAAGAAATGTTGGGAAAAGGAGTTGGTACCTGAGTAGTTTTCCCAATTAATAGCAGGGTAGTTGAAATCATGTTTGGTTGTATCTTAATATTTTCCAGTATGTTTAGAAAGGTGTAGTGAGAATCTTGGGGCATGGTTGGGGATCTGTAGCAAGCTACAATTTGGATTGCAGTCTTACCTAGTGTTAGTTGCACCTGGAGAATTTCAGATGCATTGTGTTGGGCAACTAGCCTGGTGGTGTGAATATCCTTGGTGAATATGGACACTCCTCCACCTTTATTGTTTCGGTCCTGGTTTTGTGGCCAAAAAGTGTGGTAAGAATTGTAGCCTGGTATTGCAGGGGTGCTCTCTGGAGCCTTGAACCAGGTCTCAGTTACTGCACAGATATCGATGTTCTCCATTTTTAGGAGTGCCTCAAAAGAGTGCATTTTGAGGTTTAGACTTCTAGCATTGAGTAGCATTACCCTCAGATTTTGCCTGCTTCTATCTGTTATGGTGGTGGTTTTATCCTTTGAACCTTGCCTAAAAAAGGCACTATAGGGGTGGCAAGAGCTTTAGCCATTAACCTGAATCCCAGGGGTGACAGGTGCAGACCATCTCTGGCAAAGCATTGTGGTTTGTCGATCATGTCTTCCCAGGCAGACAAATACTGGATCCCCTTTGAATGACACCAGAAGCTTAGCCAATTGTTGAAGTCAATAATTTTGTCCTTATACTGTGGTATCATTCTGGGCAAAGGCAGGATGCTACTCATGGCTAGGGTCATACCTGCCTGGGTCACATGATCCAAGAGCTCTTCCATATCTCTTTTCATGTAGTCCAGGGAGGTACATCTCAAGTCATTCACTCCAGCATGGACAATGACAGAGTTGTATTTGTACTTATTGTGGAGTGACTTGAGTGCATGTGTTATGTGGTGGATCCTGGCACCCGACAGGCAGCCGACTGTAATTTTCTCCTTGTTCAGTCTGGTGAGTGGGACATCAGTGTGCCTGACTATAGAGTCACCTATGACTAAAGTGTTGGGTACATTGTCTTGCCTTAGGGGCTGTTGTTGGGTGGCACACTGGTGTTGTGAGCTATGTGTCACTTTGGTTGTGACTGGTGTTTGTTTGGTTTTCAGCTTCAGAGGTCCTTGTTGCTTGGGCAGGTTAATGTTAAGGGCCTCCTCATATGTGGGTTTAGTGTTGCTATGTGTGGGTGTTGATGGTGTGGGTTTTGAAGAGCTATGAGTTGCTTGAGGTGTGATGCAGGTGTTAACCTTCTCCTCTTGACTGTCTAGCACAATCTTGGCCGGAGAGAGCTTTGCTTCCAGTTTGGCTATGTAAGTGCATCTCTTGCAGGTTGTAGTGTTGGGTGGTAGGAGGAGAGGATTGTCTGTGTACATGAGGCAGTTGTCGCATTGCCCCAGTATGCCCAGATTCACCAGGTGGACAGGAGAAATCACCAGAAGCTGACCCTTGGACATGCCTGTTTAGGTACTTTTATGTAAAGTTTAAGAGCTGTTTTCCCTTACCTTTGCAAGGTACTTTGCAATTATAGGCTGTTTAGTGCCTATGATTAATTTCTCCTTATTGACAAGGAGAGCTGAGTGCTTGTATCTGTTTCAGGCTTCCTAGTGCTTTGCAGCAGGTTCTAGAGCAAGTGCTAGTCACAGGGGTTCAGATTTTAGTGCTACTACTGAGAAACCAGCTAGTTTTAAGGGAAAATGTGCATCTGCTAGCCTAAGTGGGGAATTCATCTTAGACTTATTCTTCTCATGTTTGAAAACTTTCACTATGTTTGGGTCTTGTGAGGTCAGCAGATATGTATGCAGTCCTATGACTGTATATCTGAACATGTAATCCATTTCGAGGAGGCCCATACCTACTTCACAGCAGGGAATATGTAAGCTTGGTATACACTGATTTCTATAAATCATTTGGTAATCCTGAAGTATTTTACTTGTTTTCCTGTCCAACATTTTCTAGTACCTTTTGGGGCCAGTCACTCACCCATAATCTGTAAGTTAGCACAGGAAGAGCAAATTGGTTTATAGTATGGACATTGTTCTAGATGTCAGTGTTGTTTTCATTATTAATTTTAGTCTTCTGAAATGTTCCTTCCAAAGCTTTTCTTTTTGCATTTGTTCATATTTTATTGTTGAGCCTTCTTCAGTTCCTAAATATTTATACTCTTTCCTGCTCAAGTTCCTTTATATCACATTCCTGCCCCAGACTGATATTTTCTTGGCGCTGCAGCTTTCCTACATTTTTATATCATCTGAGAAGGTTTTGACAACTTGCAGTTGTGCTTTCAGTTCTTGAACTGATAAACTATACAGTTTTTAATCATACACAAAAAGAAGATGAGAAGTCTTTACACGTTGTTGTATTCTGGGAGACAAATTGTAATCATGTCATAATCTGTTAAGCAGACTGTTTAATGGGTTAAGGGGAAGACAAAACAACAATGGTGACAGAATCACCCTGGAATATCCCCCCTTGAATTTTTATCCCTAGGGTAATAATTTGTCCTTTATCATGGCTTAGCTGCAGAGCAGTTTGCCACTGTTTCATGGTCCCTGTAATGTAATTAATTAATGCAGGTGTATGTTATACATCTGTAAACACTTATGAATGTGGGATGCTGTCAAATGCTTATTTTGTAGTTTATTCATGCATACTTAAATGATTTCCCTTTTCACAATCCTCTATTATGACTTTACTTAACAACAAATGATCCTTTGTTCCATATGGCTTTCTTTTATTACCATTTTGTTCTATTGCTGTGATTGAGTGGAGCATCATTTTTCCTGTTGTTAACCAGGATGGTGTCTGTTCGGGATATGCATATAAATATTTCTTACTCAGGGCTAAATCTTCATATAAAGATACACAAGCAGCAAACAAATAAATACAAACCAGTCCAGAAGTTGAAAATGCTGAAACACAGGTGCCCAGTAGGAAGGAAGCTGGAATAAAGAAGCTGAACCACGACAAAGTAAAATCTTCTTTTTTAATACAAAATGGTGAGTGCTTTCACAATGGTAACCATTGCTTCATCAAACAGTTCATTCAAACAGCAACAGCACTTAAATACTTTAATTCATTACTAAAACAACCAATCCTACCACTTAAAGATAATTCAGCACTCAGCAATCAATTAATTACTATGGTTATGTTTTGCCCTTAGTTAATTGCTGAAGTCATAAAAACTTATTTATTGCACTATAGCTCTACCTATACCTGACATAGGGACCTTCTGGGGACAAACAAGTGGTACATAAGATATATTACTAGCATTGGCCTACAGAATATTCAGTATGTTCCTCAATATACTGGTTCCACATGTGGATAAGCTTATCTGCTTCCCCAGAACACAAGGGAGAGAGCCAATACCATGAGAGGTTGCTATGACTTTGATCAGCTCCCCTGAACTAGTGGGATTTATGGACTGCATACATATGGCAATAAATACTCCAACTGGTATCCATGCACAATTGCATATCAACAGGAAGTGCAATTTTTCTGTCAGCTGCCAGACAGTATGTATAATCTACAGGCATTGATAATCAGTGTGTCTGATGAGCACCCCAGCACTGCCCATGACTAGTAGATATGGAATATGTTGCGGTCTGTATTGTCGCCTCCTTGGTTCATTCAGAGGGAAATTCCACAGGACCATTAACTGGCTCCTAAGTACAGAGATTGAGGGATGCAGAGAGGTCCCCACCCCCAATACACAGTGTATACACAGGTCTTACTACTCCTTCCCCATCATATGTTTTCTACTTTGTTTTGGGTGACGCAAGATACTCACTGTTTTCCTGATTGATGACACCCATAAGGAAATCACATTGCATTACTGAATATCAATATTAAACGATCAATGCACAAACCTGAAACATCTCTGAGATTTGTCTGACCTGCTAAAAGTAAGCTTCTGTGTCTAGATACCTCTGAGTAAGGCTTTCTACATTGCACCCTTTCCACAATTTGCAACATGTTCATATGATGCTGTATGCTACATAACACTGTTATCATGAAGCATACAAACTGGCCAACCGTCCATGCACTTTCTAGACTCACTGAATCTGTCCTCACCACACCCAGCACAACAAAATCATTTAGCATAGACAGTCTGATGGACACTATGCATTAACTAAATCACTACCCCTCAGACAACCACAAGTACAATATATGGCATCACAGCTGAAGTGGGAGCATCTACTAAAGTTCTGTAGGCCTTTGATGAACACACAGTAACAATCTGGTATCACACAGAATAAACATGATATATATTCTGTAAGTTATCCATAGACCTTCAGGAGAAAAATGTACACCCTGTGTATGACTCCCACTATACTGTCCCTGTGTATGTACCCACCCTTATAACTGACAGCATTGCAGGACAGGGCACTAATGGTGATACTTGTTGTTGTTGTCTATACATATGTGGATACAGCAGCTATGTGTACCAAACTGGACCTTATGAGATATAGCATGGTATCTCTGTAGTCCATGACTTCACCAAGGCATTGCTCTTGGTGAATGACATATTTGTGGAAGCCTCACACCATATCTATTATTTCCAGTTTTGCATGAGGAGCAGCAGGCTGTGTCCAGATGATAGCTGCTGCACAATTTGTTAGCTGAGCCCTTGTGCTGCCTGCTTATTAGTGGTAGGCTGTGACATGTGATGGCAATGAGATCCTCTGATAGACAACTGCAGAGTGATTATATTCACAGTGGAGGCAGTGCACACCTCTAGTGCTAGTGAGTGTTCAGGTACTGGCAAGACTGCAATATCACAATGGGCAGGTGATCACCAGGAATGGGGTTGGTGGGGTGGGTACACTGCCACTGTGCCACTTGACTGTGATTCAGTTTGTGTCTTGGCATCATCATCTAGTCCTGCATACATGCTAACATCAACCTGCTGTCCTGATCTGGCCTGTACAGATGTCACCCCAGTAGTTGTCCAGCCTGTGAATATACCACACAAGGCAGAACAGAGTGAATGTGAATATCCATTCTACATGTGAGGCGCTGTGTTTTGCACTACAGCCTATGTAGCTATAGAATAATGCATACCTCTGCTGCCACTGCTGTGTTGCCATCTACCTAAAGTACCTATGGGAAGCATAGGTACAGTCCGTAAGTATGGGAAGCATATGAAATAGTGTATGTGGCCTGCAAGATACAGTACATAGCTGTTATATACACATGCAGTATGGTTACTAGCATAGTGCTTCCTCCTCTGAGACATGTGAAGATTGGACAGCCCTGGTATTTTGTCTGCTTATTCAGGTATGCTCCTCATCACTTAGGCTTCCTGGGGAAAGTGAGCCTTCTCAAATGGCTGACTTCCCTACTGCTATGTTGACTAACACTTTCCAGGCCCACTTGATGATGCTATTGATTTTTCATAGACACTGCTGTATTGTGCAAGTCTGCCTACCAATAACATTGATATGTTGACCACTGTCTCTTGAATGTGGTCCTTTAGTGGCTCAAGAACAACTACTAACCCCAGCATATGGCTCATAGACATCCTAGCTCCAAGATGTCATTCTCATCTCAACTGAGGATGTCCAGCCTCTGCTGCCAATCCCCTCTAAAGAACAGAATGACATATACGGTGCATGGTGCTGTTTTTAAAATAGTAGACTTTCCACATATCTGCAAGGAAATAGCAGTTTGTGTAACATGCACTAACATTCCACATATGTCTATGAAGTTTTGTTTTTCAGAGAAGTTGCTGACAAAATGCACAGCTTGCAACAATAGAGCAACACTGACCATGCCTCTCAACTGTCACGACTTTCTCAGAACATCCAGATATTTATCTCATATTTTTGGTCTGTTCCTCATAAAATGTGGAGTTTTCTTGCAAATCAGTGAAGATTAAAGTCATTGAATAATGACACACATTTGAGTTTCAGACTTCACATCCTTTAGAAAAAGCATGCTAACACACATCCTGTTATTCTAACACTTTAATAGGTTTGTAAGAGCAACATTTAAAATCTGCCCCATTTGCCTGCCTTTGGCACTTAATTATGTTAGGCTTTGCCCAGATTTCTTGCACTGTAATGTTGAGAGGTATGCCACTGATACATCATAAGCAAAGGCTTGAACATATGTCCTGTGTGAGTGCGTGTGTATGTGAGTTTGCATTTGTGTGTGTGCATATGTCTTGCTGTACAGCTGCACTAGGCTGCACTGCTTTCAATACACATTTCATATTTCTAGCATGTATTCAAGACCATTATCATGTTTAACATTCATTCAATGGCTGATGATGGTAATGCCCCTCAAAGAATACTTGCCTGGTGTGCTAAGGTGAGCAAAATTTTTCTCTACCTGTTGTATAGTCAGTTCAGGAAATGGCTGGCTAAATACCAGAGTTCACATTGTAAGGATGAAGCACTGCATCAGCTTGCTTAAATTCATAGTGAGGCTACTGGCATTGCCAGGACTAGTGGTCAATAAAGGCACTCTTTTCATGACCTATGGCATACCCCTCCTAAACATTACACACAGTGGAAAATGGAGGCTAAGTAGGAAAGTCCAGCATTGCATAGTGTTTGCAGCTGCTTATTTTTCTAACAGTGTACATTTAACTTTATTTTCTATCACTTATGGTTGTGTTCTTAATAAAGTCTATTTCCTCTGACAAATACCTGGACAAACTGATTATGTGGGCTACTGTGGAATCTGTCTTTGTGCTGTATATGCTGCTCGTCTGTCTTGGCACTGATATAGAATGTTAAACACTGCATAGCTGCTTAGGTGTGAGGTTATGGATACCATACAAGGCTCCTCATATCTTAGAGATGCATGTGGAATTGTCATTCAGTTTTGAAGGTCTAGGAACATTTCCATGCATTTTCTTCATGCATGTACATGTGGTGTTATATCTTAGTTATGAAGATGAAGGCAGGTTTCCAGACCTCTGCTATCATTAATGTCCATGTTGGAATGTGGGTGTGCAATGAAATGTGTATCACAGCCGCACTTACGTGAAATTGCTGTTTTGTCTATCTTGTTGTTCATTAGAGGCAGAACAGGAGGTCAGTCACATTCAGTGAAAGGAGGAAGCTGAGAGTTGTGACACATTGTGGTTAATGCATTATGTACCTACATTGTTAGTCAATACTGCATGTGCTATTTGTAGGACATCTTCAGAAGTGATTAATTTCTACTGTGTCTTCCACCTGCAGATTAGGAAGACAATGAGTGGCAGGTGCATCAGCCACACTGGACTCTATCCTTGTGGCCATTGCTGTTAACAAGGCAGTCATGCCTCAGCAGGAGGGGGAAGATATGACCTCTCCCAGCCAGATAAACTCAGCAGAATTGCCTGTTGTTACTCAGAAGTCACGGAATTATGAGATGTGTGAGGTCATTGATGGTATGATGGCCAAATGGGTGGATACCACCATACTCTTTCTAGAGAGCATAGCAGATTCAGTTGACTGTCAGGCTACTGTCATCAGCCCACCAATAGGTATATGTTTACTGTCTTTGACCACCTTGAGCCATCTGAACCATATTCTGCTTCTGGCTGACATCCATCTGAGGTAAGTAGCAGCCAGCATACTGCCATTTTCCACCCTTTTCCCACCCAGGTACATTCTCAATATATTGTGACAGAACATACCCTTGTGTGTTGCCCACTCCTCCCAACCTCTCTTTGTCCAGCCAGTTTTGTCTCACACCACCCATGTCTTCCCCTCCTAGAATGTGAGCATTTGCTATTGTTTGTATTGTTATGGATTTGATTGTACCACCACTGACTATACTTCTTGTTTCCATATAAACTTTCCCATCATTCTTTTTCTCTACAGATATATAAAAAAGGAGGACTCATCCCCTCAAAAATGTGACCTGTCTTTCTCCTACTTTCCTTTTGTGTATCCTTTCTGTTTGTAACTCTGCTTGCCATGTTCTACCATGTCCCACTGTCATACTGTCCAATATATGCTTTTCTCCACTTTCATACAGCCAGTATGACCAGGTGACAGAACAGCTAATGACAAACGATTGCAATTATTTGCAGGTTAGTCCTATGTGGTGCTTGCTGACAGCCTGCCCCAGCATGCACCAGCATATGCTAACTGCTGCATTTAATTATTGCATGATCCACACCAGCAGATGCATGGCTACTACCTTGCTCCATAACTTACAGAGGCTCTGCTTTGCTTTGCTTGTGGTTCTTTAGCCTTGCTTCTTTTGTGGAACTGGACCACAAGTGGCCACTGAGTTATTAGAATTTTAGCCATTTGTGTGTGCTCTGTCCATTTGTAAATTGCCATTAAGCAGCACAAGCCTTGATGATGTATGCAGTGGATTTCTATGAATCTTGGCCTCATGCAGCCTGTTAGCAATATGCTTGCTATAGATCACTCTTTAGCAAGAAAATGACTCAACCTCAATTCACTATTTATAAACAAAAGGACATAATCTTTTTGATAGAAACTATAATGTGGTTATTTTGCTATAATGTGGTTATTTTGCTTTGGACCATTGCCCTCTACAGCTAAAATATCACATATTATCTTTGGCCCCTAATCTATAGTTGACTGTAGTGTATTTTCCATTTGGCATCCCAGGAAAAACAAGAACATAGGAAGGAGGGACTACAGTATATTAAGAACATGTATGGCTGAAGTTAAAATTCCTTTGCATGAAGTGCTATATGTAGGGGAAAAAGGTGTATATGCCAAGTCAGCCCCCCAGTCTCCTGGACCATTATGCAACCTGCTCTAATGTTGGTTTGGCTGACGGTTAACTAGAGTTTCATCTTTTGGACTCTGCAGATATCTGATGTAAATAAGCTGTAGTGGAATATATTATAATACAACTGTATAAACCTGAACATTAAAATGTATAACTTTTGAATATGCCTAGTGTAAAGATTAAACATATAGTTGTTTTTATTATAATTTCTCAGTATTTAATATTCCCTTAATAAGTTTTCTGCTTGATTGACTTCTTTGATCATATTTAGGAATAATTCTTGAAAATAATTAATCTTTCTTTTCCCAGACACATTTTAAGTTTTGTAGCCAAAGATGAACTAATAATATTTAATTTAGCATAGGTAGGTAGAAGATCAAAGGACTCAAACATTTTAATTAGATCTCACTATGAAAGGAACATCCTCATTTTTCTGTAGTAAGACCTGTTAAATTAGTAAAAGAATTAGAAATGACAGCATGCTCAAACTGCGATCTGTCATTAGCTCTGACTGATATTCCTATAATGAATAATGCTCCAGAGTATCATCTGGGATTTTTTAAAGTAAAAAATTCTATCAGCTCTGTCTAAAAAAAGCTTAAAGATCTGGATATGCTGTAGCAACTTGAAATTACATACTGTGCCATTACAGGAACACTTTGAAAAGAAGAGAACTCGCAGAATTTGAGGAAGAAGTAGACAGCCCAATGCTTTTCCAAGGAAAATATAAAAAAGACGGTTTCTTTTTTGTGAAAGTGCTTTAAAACAATACAATTAACTAGTATGAACCTATAAAAATATCATAAAGTAATGAAATACATTTATTCAAATTATATCTAGGCTGTTTTGATTATATTAGTATTACCATTTATTATTAATAAGTTGACAATATAAGAGCTAATTATATACAAAAAGAAAATGTATACTGTTCTGTACTTAGAAATAAACCGCTCCAACGTCAAGCAAAAACTTTATTAAAGCAAAGCTTTCTGGTAACAACCTTTTCTCAATGCTAATACCATTACACAAAATAATCATCATTTAAATAAGAGCAAACAAGTATCACATGACCACAGCCAGCATGTCACATGACACTGCATAAAAAATTATTTTAAAAATACATTAAATATTTTGTTGTATTCTTACTAAAAACAGGTTTAATACTTACAGTATTGTTAAGAACAGGTTCACACTCTGCACATAATCTAATAATCCATTCAAACTCTTTAATTTCAAGAAAATTGTTTAAATCACCCCCCCCCGTTCCTTTCACTACCATGTCTATTACCCTAAACTTAAAACAATGGTCCTCACCCTTGTTCATGATATGTCCCTTCTCCTGCTCAATATATCGGATATAAGAAGGAGAAATGACAAGAATGCTCTAAGTAGACATATCATGAACAAGGGTGAGGACCATTGTTTTAAGTTTAGGGCAATAGACACAGTAGTGAAAGGAACCGGAGAGGTGATTTAAAAATTTTCTTGAAATTAAAGAGTATGAATGGATTATTAGATTATGTGCAGAGTTAGAACCTGATCTTAACAATACTGTAAGTATTAAACTTGTTTTAGTAAGAATACAACAACAAAATATTTAATGTATTTTTAAAATAATTTTTTATGCAGTGTCATGTGATATGCTGGCTGTGGTCATTGCTTTAAGTTTAGGGCAATAGACATAGTAGTGAAAGGAACCATGGGGGGGGGTGATTTAAACAATTTTCTTGAAATTAAATAGTATGAATGGATTATTAGATTATGTGCAGAGTTTGAACCTGATCTTAACAATACTGTAAGTATTAAACTTGTTTTAGTAAGAATACAACAAAATATTTAATGTATTTTTAAAATATTTTTATGCAGTGTCATGTGATATGCTGGCTGTGGTCATGTGATACTTGTTTGCTCTTATTTAAATTATGATTATTCTGTGTAATGGTATTAGCATTGAGAAAGGGTTGTTACCTGAAAGCTTTGCTTTAATAAAGTTTTTGCTTGACGTTTGGAGTGGTTTATTTCTGAGTTTATCGTTATTATTCTTCCAGTTACCACAGTAACAACCTTATTACTACTGTTCTGTACTTCACAGTCTGGAAAATAATCCAACCCAGCTTGAATGAATATAATATATCTTACTCACATTTTATGCTATTTCAGATAAAAGAGTAGCTAGGGCCAGGCTGAAGGTACCAGTTGCTTCAGCTGTGTACTGCCCTTGTTTGTGCAAGTCCATTAGGGGCATGAATTAAGGATTGCCACACAGAACTTTATGATAACTTTTAGTGTATGCTTGTTTTTATATTAATCATTTGACAACAAATACAGTTATCAGGTTGTAAGACAGTGACAAACAGCAACAGATGTACCAGAAACAACAAATGGCAGAGAACAAAGCCACTTTCTCCTGTACCACTATGCAACCCATAAGCCACTCAATATGTTCCAGCCAGGTGACATACTCAAAAGGACCAGGACAAATGTCTCTGAGGAATGTCTGTCTGTCATCTGCTTGTATTTATAACTATAACTTTGCAGATCTCCAAATGACCTACTGCTGACAATCAATGCCCTACCCCAGGAGAAAAAGCTGGATCAGATATTGAGTCTTACATATTTTTATATTTTCTGGAGTTCACTGTTCACTTCTGCATTTAAATAACAGTATTTATGATTTTTTCAACATTTCTGTTTTTTTTCAAGGCAGTTATCTATGCAGTATTATTTTAATACATTTTCATGTATTTTAGCTGTGCAGTAATAAAACAGCAATAATTCAATTATCCAGTATTTTGGAACATGATTTGTATGTTGCAAATTAGGGATGACATTTTACATTTACAAATAATTAACATGATATGACAAGAATAACTGTCATGCACATAGAATTGTACCTGCCTTAATGTCCATTGCAGTTCCTTCAAGCCTTCTAATAATTCACATTTGTTTTACCTTGTGACAATATGTGGTAAATTTGATGTGTGTATGTATATATATATATATATATATATATATATATATATATATATATATATATATATACTAGATATGTGTGTGTGTTCATTTCATGTGTTTTTAAGTTTAATTCTGTTCTCATTTATTTTTAATATTGTACACCCACAAGGCACAGCTGCCTCTATTCATGGTGTAACTCTGGATCTGTGTCTGAATAAGTGAATTAGTCAGAGCATACCTCTTAGCTGTCCAGATGTACACAGAAGGTCCAAATTTCGGTTTCCTATTTTTGGTCTGTTCCTTATAAACGTTGTTGTTTTCTTGCAAATCGGTGAAGACTGGAGTCAATGAATAATTACTTAGATTTTAATTTCAGACTTTAAATCCTTCAGAAAATGCATGCTAACACAACTTCTGTTATTCTATCAACTTTTTAGGTTTATAAGAATGATATTTAAAAATTGTCCCTATTTATGGGCCTCCCTCCATTACTTTAGGCTTTGTCCAGATTTCTTTTGCTAAGAGGTTGACATGTATGACTCAAAGTCATGCAGTAGACAGTTGAAGGCTAGGGAAGTCAAACCCAAGACTACAGTATGAAGGAGAATTAAAATTAACAGAGTATTTATTTCCAAAGTCCTACTCTTTTTTTCTGATATCAGTGAATTTATAGACATTGTCCTCTTCAAACCTTTAATTTTGTGCATTCTGCTTTTGATAAGTTTACAAATTACAAATTAAATTAAAGTAGTTTCCAGATTAAAACTATTTAGCTTGTGTAAAATAAATGTACAAAGCAAAAGCAGGGACCACCAAGTGAGAGGTGTGCTCTGTTAATAAGAAAGAAACTCTCAAAGTCTGTCAGTTTTTTTGTGTCTTTCAGCTTTTCCCGGTTAGGGGTCGCCACAGCGGAATTCCGGTCCGCTAATGATTGGTAGTTGATTTTTACGTACCGGGTTACCAGCACTGACACACAACCTTCAATGAAGGCATGCCCCATTCACGTATGCCTCCACACAGAAGACGCTCTAGCTGAGAATCGAACGGGACAACATTTTGCTATGAGGCGACAATGCTACCACAGCACCACCACCACAGTTCTTTCTCAAAGTCTGTCAGTTAATGCTGATTTATTAAGCCAATGAGTTGATTATTTTGATTCAGTGTTAGATTCCATCAACCTTTCTTTGCTTACCCGAGACTCTCTGATTAAGACACTTGAGCAGGAAATGCTCCTGAGTAGAAAATGGGAAAAATAAAAATGAAAAGTCCATGTGGCTCAGTGTTCTATGCAGATAAAAGGCCACTACAGTAATCACAAAATAGTAAAGAATGCAATAAGAAATATAAAGATTTTTAACATGGCCACTGTGAATGAGGAACTCTAGTGAAGAAGTTAGAGAAAGCAGAACTGGAGGATGCATTACAATTATTTTCACCAGATGGATCCACACCACACTCTCCTTAATGGCTCAGACATATTAAAAAGAAAGCAATGTAGCTGGTCATCCTAACAGTGCAAGAAATTTTGATTAAACAGAAGCTCTCATCCATTGGTACTAATCTAGCACCAGTTATGATATTAAAGTAATTGATGCAAAACTCAATGAAATATCATTAAGGCTCAAAGAGACAGAGAAGAGGATTTCAATCATGGAAGATGACAGAAGAGGATTTTAGTCATGGAAGATGACATCATCAATGATAACGACATGATCAAAGCAATGCAAGAAGGCTGTCACCAATTAGGAGGGGAGATCTTGCAGGAACAATGTTCTAAAAAGAGTTATTTTAGAGTATACCAAGTGACCTTTAGAACAAACTACATCATTGGAAAGGGCATATACTACTCCAGAGTAGCACACCATATAGCAACCTCCACCCCATAAGACACCTCTAAACAAGATTGAATCAGGTTACATTCTAAAGACTAAAAAGATCAAGAAAGTGATTGGTTGCAACAGCTCCTGTAGTCCAATCAATGCACACCTTCCCGTGGAGATCTGTAATAAAGACAGAAAATGATCATGCTGGTTCAAAAATTTATTCTTTGTGGAGTTAAATTCTAAATATGTTTTCCATACAACTTCTCATATGCATGGAAATGCGTTTCTTATAGAGCTCATGTTATACATGCTACTGAGCTAATCAAAAACTTCTCAGCCATAGCTGACTGTCACTTCGCAGCCATGACAACATTTACATCCCCTCTAATTTCATTGTCAGTAAATGGCAAGGCAACCCTTGTGGTGAAAATCCTTGCTTACACTAAACTCCAAGGCATATTTTTTGAAACTCTTAAACTGAACTGACCCCAGGACTAGTTGTCCATAGATAAGAAGACTTAGGTCTACCAATATGCTCATGTGCTTTAAGCGCTAAGACATATGTTCTAGTATTTTCTATTTATTTAGCATTTTTAACCAGGAAACTGAGATGGTTTGTCAGATCCTTTTAAATCATGACCCGAGTCATCTGGCAAAGACAATGTACAAACACATAGTGTAGAGAAGAACACAACTCATGTCATAATCAGGATTTGCTTTATTTATGTATCTGTTTTCTTACATTTATTAAATGGCTAATTGGTCCAGGGATCCTTTTTAACCATGGCCCATGCCATAGTGACAATTCAGTAACCAGTTCAATCAAAAAGACAAATTGCATAATAACAACGGTTCATACAGAAATACAAAACATATAATAACAAAAATGTAAGCAACTATTTAAAATGCATACATTAAATAAGCTAGATGGATATATTATCAATCAATCCAGTAATAGCAAATATCTCTAACAGGATTTATTATAACTAATAGCTTGATACAGAATACATTCTTTCTCCCATGATAAGCATGTAAGATTTCTCAGTGCTCTAAATAATCTTCCTATTAGCAAAAACTCCCCTACTTTTGATGAGTTTAACTACTGTTCAATAAGCAGGGACATTTATACTGCCAATGTAGGATATGACCAAAAATTCCAAGACTTAATTAACAAAAATTCACTTGAGTAGCCAGTAAGTACACCTACTAGTGGGCACAGCAATCTTGACCTGATTCTGACAAAAATATTTGCCTGTTCAGTTACTGCTTTGGTATATCTTTCCCAGTGAAGTCTGGCCACAACCCTATAACCTTCTTTGTTAAACTCCCAAAAGCTTCTGTAGAAAACCACATAAAATTTAAGCACTACAAATGCATAAATCTCAACCTATATGTGACAAAATATCAAAATTCACTTCTGACTGCACTTCCACAGAGTTTAATGTAGCAGAAAGATTCATTAACATATTCAGCACCCATTTAGAAAAATGCATAGAGCTAGTAGTCCCTACCAGAGCCGATTATTATGGGAAATTCAAAATAAACCACCCTGATGGTCTTCCAACATGACAAAGTTATATAACAAAAGAAATAAACTCCATAAATGATTTAGTAAATCCTAAACTATCTTCTCAAGAATAATAACAAAAGCATTACAAAAAAACTAAAGAAAACTAACAAATACAATAAAGGAGTCAGTGAGCTTAGAATGGTCTTTGAAGCCAAAAATAACTGTAAATCCTTCTTTCACAATATTACAAAAACTAAAACAAAAAAAAAATTACCTTACATTGCACAGAACTTATCCCTAATGAGAACCTCTATTCTGACCCCCACAAATTTGTCAATTTACTTGTGAACAAACTTAATGCCATCTTTACCTCTGAGACTTCCATTCAAAGCCCTAAAATATCTGAATCCCTTACTTCCCTAGTTATCTCTAAAGATCATTTACTGTTTGTGCTAATTACAACAAAAAATACTTCCTTCAAGAGATCTGATAGTGCATCTGGTTGTTTAATTAATAGTGTTAAACATACCCTTGCAGACATATTCCTCAATCTGTTCAGCTTAAGTTATGCTACTGGTTTTGTCTCTGATGAATAGTGTACTGCAGTGGTTATGTCCTTACATAAAGGAGACCTTACTACTGATCCAGGTAATTAACAGACTTATCAGGTTTACAAGCCTTTTTGTGAAAGACATGGAATGTATTATGACTGAGCTCATAAAAGTGGCACCTAATATTATGGTTTTGTGATGGTTAGATCCTGCCTGTTTAATCTGGTACTTTTCTTTAAATGGTTTCTGTGGCTGTAGATGGTGGTAATGCAGTGTATGTAGTATATCTTGACCTGGCTAAGGTCTTTGACACCATTCCCCTTGCTGGCATCATACGAAAATTAAATGCTTTAAGCATCAACCCATATGTGGCACTATGAATAGAAAACTGAAATAATTCGCACATTGCGAGTTTCAGGTACTTCATCAAATAATATTAAAGTCACCAGCTATGTTCTTAGGGCTTGGTGCTTTGATCTCTCTTTTTTGGTATTTGCTTCTCAGGTTTTCAAGCAGAGAGCCCAGACCTTTGGCTAACAAAATTTGTAGACAATTGCAAACCGGGAGTTAATGTTTGTTAAGTTACTTTATGACACCCAAACCCCCCAGAATGAACTTACCCTAGTAAACTCTTGACATACTAAATATGGGCTCCAACTAAAGGGTAAAAAGTATAGTATCATCATTTTTGTTAGACACCCCCTCCTGTAATCATACTGTCTAGACAACACAACACTAGAAAATGAAAATGTAGCTAGGGACCTAGGCACTTGGGTTGATAGTTCCCTTCTGTTGATAATCACATAATAACTGCTGTCAGGAAATAATTTTATTTAGTCTCGTTAATTGCCAAAGAAATATCTTCAGGATCTAAGGATATAATCACTCTCTTATACTCAACTTTGATCAAGCTAATTACTGAGTGCACCTCTCCCTTTGGGATGTATCTCATCAACATATCAAACAATTAGAAGGGCCCCAAAGGTTCCTAACCAAAAAGTTCACAGGCCTAATGTCACCAAGCTACCAAAAGAGGCTGGAAGCTCTATCTCTTAATTCAGTGTCTTATAGATGTCATTTCAAAACTCTATATCTCGATTAATGGGTCATTACAACACCAATTGTTCTAGACGTCATGCTTCTGTGCAGATTCAGCATCTCTACTGATATTAGAACCAGGAACCTAAATTTTCATCTATAGATTAAAAAAACACACTTTTTAACCCAATACCTACCAAACTTCCCTTGCATGGTAAGCAGTCGGAGTTATCTTGCTTTAAACATAAACTAGAAGACTGGATGAGTATCCACAAATTAGGTCCAGGACTGACCAGTATGACTAGCCTGGAAAAAGCAGGTACTATCTAAAAGAGGGTACTAGCAAAGCAAGAAAGGTCATAGGTCTCGGTGGCCTTGGAATAGCTAATGTATCTATAAACAAACTAAAATAAAGAACAATAATTTTGCAATCCAGTTGTAAGAAAACAGTGGTACTAGAATTAAAATTGTAGTAAAAAAGTTCATCAAGCAAAAAGTAGGCAATCCATTGAAGAAAAATAGACTGTGGACATATAAGCAATGAAGAAATAAACTATAAAGAAGAATGATAATTGAGGCTTTAGGAAAAGTAACATATGAAAGTGTGATTGACTAATGAACTGAGAGCATTCAGCCATTCTCCTGGGTCCATGAATATGCATGCTCTTTCATTACGAAGGCTTTATGATTGTTTTTTAATCAGTTAGATTGTCAATTTCCTTAAAATTAGATTGTCAATTTCCTTAAAATTTCCTTGCTGTATTGTTTCAACTGGCTGGTGCAATTCATGACGAATCCCTGTCTGTAAGGGTGATGTTGAAGGGACGGCAAACTACATGAAGAGCAAAATTATGATGTGGAAGTCAAGAGTGTACCTTTTATGTAGTAAATTATTTAATTTGGGACAATACTGATTGTTTAGAATTTTAGAAGTAATGGTATTTGAAAGATAAGTGGTCATTGGGGTTCAGGCCCCTAGGCAGCGAGACATTTCCCTGTGGTACATTTGGCTGGGCTGCAGAGAAATATTGCTGTTTGCAAATTCCCTGTGGGCAAAGAGAAGAATATCTTGCCATGCCCACAACTTCAGTAACCAAATGCACAGGGGGGAAACAATGTCCATGGTCCCCAAGGGAACATGAGACAGCAGACAATATGGCAGGCATCAGCAGCAGGCTGGCCAGAGGGCATGAAAGTGGCAGTAAAAATGAAGTGCACAATGGGCAGTGCCTTTATAATTGGTGTGTGTGTGGACCACTACTCCTTTCACAGTGTCTAGGGAACATTACCTAAAACATATACTGGAGCATAAATGTGACTACAGTAGCCTTCAGGATTTCCTCCATCCAGTAGCACACTTCTACATGTTGTAGTTACACAAGTATGTACTGTATACTGAGCACAACACTCACTACTTCTTCTGCCACCATGCATTTGGTTATTAAAGCTGTGAACATGGCAGTGTGTGCATCTCTTTGCCCACAGGGAATTTGCAAACAGCCATATTTCTCTGCAGTTGAATGTCACTTCAGCCATGTGTCCCCAACCAAATGTACCACAGAGAAATGTCTCGCTGCCTAGGTGTCTGAACCCGTCATTGGGGTTCAGGCCCCTAGGCAGCGAGACATTTCCCTGTGGTACATTTGGCTGGGCTGCAGAGAAATATTGCTGTTTGCAAATTCCCTGTGGGCAAAGAGAAGAATATCTTGCCATGCCCACAACTTCAGTAACCAAATGCACAGGGGGGAAACAATGTCCATGGTCCCCAAGGGAACATGAGACAGCAGGCAATATGGCAGGCATCAGCAGCAGGCTGGCCAGAGGGCATGACAGTGGCAGTAAAAATGAAGTGCACAATGGGCAGTGCCTTTATAATTGGTGTGTGTGTGTGGACCGCTACTCCTTTCACAGTGTCTAGGGAACATTGCCTAAAACATATACTGGAGCATATTGACTACAGTAGCCTGCAGGATTTCCTCCATCCTGTAGCACACTTCTACATGTTGTAGTTACACAAGTATGTACTGTACACTGAGCACAACACTCACTACTTCTTCTGCCACCGTGCATTTGGAAATTAAAGCTGTGAACATGGCAGTGTGTGCATCTCTTTGCCAACAGGGAATTTGCAAACAGCCATATTTCTCTGCAGCTGAATGTCACTTCAGCCATGTGTCCCCAACCAAATGTACCACAGGGAAATGTCTCGCTGCCTAGGTGCCTGAATCCGGCCCACACAGATAGCCATTTGTCTGGCTTTAGGGTTGTACAGTAGTGTTCATGAGAGTTAACCAGGGTAATAACGTGAGGTACCATTTTTTTCCACTGTCTGGATGAGACTGGTGCTTTTAGGGGATTGTAATGCTAGTAATGTTTAAGTCTAGGTAGTGAAACATGTTTTGCTATGGCTAGCCTTGCTTCATTTCTGAGTCAGTTACAGGTTTAATAAGCCACTTTTGGCCACTTGAGAACAATGATGAAACATGGAGACAATGCCTGGAAAGCATGACCATAAAACTTTTATGATAATCTGTTGCATAAAATGTACCTTTCATATAGAAAGAAAAATAAATGGGCCTGATTCATGAACGGCTAATTTCTGTGTTGCTATTTTGTGAGATGTGCACTCACTAGCGTGCAATTTTGTATTCACTAAATGGCTCTATACATTGTGTAGAGCCACCAAATAAAGGTAAACAGCAGAGTATGCTAATTAATGCATAAGCAGCTAAATCACATGCTAATGAACTAATCTGGTATGACAGAGCCATTCAAGAAGGTGTAAAGTATCCATGTAGAGATGGTGTAGCCCTTGACCATGAGCATCAAAATATATTGGAATGCAGCCACCATCCCATGTAGAAAAAAAAAAAAACAATGTTAGGGGCTGCTGCTGCTCATTTACATGTGTATGTGCAACAGGCTCAAATCCATGCTGCTGCTGATAAACTTTGTCCAAAGAGAAGAAGGGTGTTCAGATCCCATTTGACATATCATGGATTACATATATGAAATAGTAGAGCGATACAGGGTAGATGGGGAAATACTACAGAAAATCTGCAACCTCTGTTGCCCCCCCCCATGAGACCCAGTAGAAATTGAGAAGAACCTATACCAGTGGAAACCAAGGTGTGAGTAGCATTAAGGATATTAGCTACTGATACAGTCCAGAGACCCAGAGACGATATACTAGGAGTGTTATAGGGCTCAGCTTCCAAAGTATTTCACCAATATCTAAATGTTATGCTACAACATACAAGGGAGTCCATCTATTTTCCATGTACACCAGAGAAGAGACCAAGAACAATGCAGGAATTCTATGCTGTAACATACTTCCCTGAAGTCTTGGAGGCCATAGACTGCACTCATATAGAAATAAAAGCCCAACCTGGTGAACAGGGAAGGACATTCAGCAGCAGGAAGGGGTTCCACTCAGTCAACTGCCAGGCTGTCTGTAATGCCCGAGGGAACATCCTAAATGTCTGTGCAGGCAACCCAGGCAGTTATCGCACTTCACACATATAGCACACCATACTAGTGGTGATGTTCCATAAGGCCATCTTCTGGATGGTGCAGGTTATGTATTGGAATCATGGCTTATGACACCCATCAAAAATGCCCACACACACACAAACTAGAAACATCATAGAGCATGTGCTTTGCATACTGACATCACAGTTCCACTGTCTAGACATATGGGGGCACCCTGCAGTAAGGCCCAGGCACCTGTGCAGAAATTCTCACAGTCTTGCCATATTGCACAATATCATCTTGAGGAAACAGCTATGGCAAGGACAGCAAGGCACAGGACCACACATTTCTGGACCACAGGCAGAGCCAGCACCTTCCGCACATACAGATGAAGAATCTGAGGGGGAACATCTGGTTGCAGTGGTAGCTGGCAAACATAGGTATTTACAATATGCCCTTGCCCTGGTTAAGAGACAAATGACAGCACACACACTCATCAGCAAAGAAATCCACATAACAACCTAAGCACATACAAATATTACAAGTGATGCTATCTGATGTCCACAAACTTTACTTACCCCTATAATGTCTTTGTATAGATAGCATCAGACAGAGACAGTCCCAAAGTACATGACTCCTAACTGCAGTAATGCCAAGGTACGTTTGGAACCTGTAGTAGATGACCAAATCTGTAAAAAGCAAAACTACCTGCATATTGTCAGTGTCATACCGATCCACTCTGTGTATCACACATATTATGAAACCCTAAATCAAACAGAAATGAACAAAGTCCGTGATACAGTCATTATCATTCTCAAAGGGTGGAGGATTCAGTAAGAATTGCTATATGTGCAGTATAGCAACAGTAAAATTTTAGAATTGCATACATCACAAAATTGGTTTTCCACTGCATATCGAAATGTATTCAAAATATGAACATGTAAGCAGTGTGTGTAGAAGGTAAACATAACTTATGAAATAGTGCACTGATTTGTAGAGCAATTACCTCCAAGTAACTGGATGCAATGTTCTGTCTGTATCCAATCAGACTCCCCTCCTTCCACTTCCATAGCATTTCACTGTTACCGTTCTGTAGTGCAGATTCAGCTCTTTAAACACTGTGAAGATGCAAATTATGTGTGAAATCATTAGCGTTCCTGAATACCAAAAATCACTTGGTGAAAGGGATGTAAACATAGTGTAGGTAGCTACATGACTGTATGCACAACCCCAAGGACAGCAAGGAGGAGCAATAACTGTTAGCTGCTAATGGCTTGTAACTGTTTCTGATTGCTCTGACTACAACAACAAGCAATACTGAAGTGACTGTTCTCCCTGAAGTGTTTGTATCATGCAGAGTAGACTTACAATAAAAATGTGTAAGTACCTCGAAAGCTATGAAAACAGCCTTAACAAGTTTGACACCCTTGTAGTAAGAGAACACTGTCCATCCTCTGCTTAAAATCTGTCTAAAATGTTGATCAGCTATATTACACATTGGAACAAAGATGCAAATAAATGGTCATGACATTGCATTTCTGTAGTTAAGATGAGAGGAAGGGAAGATGTTCAGAAAATTAAGAAAAGAAGCAGCTGGCAGTGTTGACAACCTGACATTAAAATGCTGTGTGTTATTATCACTGTAAAGCATTGGTCAATATTACATTGGTTTAGACATGCTGAAGCAAATGAGAAAGTAACATTTCTTAGTCCTTTGTTGGTAGCAAAGAAGGATACAAAACACAACTGAATGCATGTTGTTATTACACTGAGCTGAAGGTTCAATTTCAGATAGTGTGGTACCTGATAGAGTTAATGCATATAATGAGGTTGTATCACAAACAGACCCAGGAAACGTCACAATCCTGCCTTTCCATATTTATTACCCTTTATGTGTTACTACTCATGATTGTCATTACTTTTTTCTTTTCTTGAGTTCCTCATTTATGCACATTTTGGCAGAGCGCACTTTTGACTGGCAGCATTTTAAAGCAGTAAATGGGAATCCACTACCCAAGGTACAAACTGAGAAAGGTAACTGGACTTGCCATCAGTACTGCATTACACATTCACATACGTGAGCTTTGCTACTGCACTCTGAACTGCAGTAAGATGAAATTGTGTGGAACATAAATTGATAGATTTGTTCTTTTGCCTGTGTAATGTCTGCACTGCTTAGCAGATCAGAAATAGAGCTCAAATTAAGGAAACCAAAAAACTTCATTACTGTAATCGTCATTAGCGCAAACAGGTTTGTCACCATTGCGCAGTACTATTGAGTGAGTAATGTGCACTTGCTGTATACCTGTTTCTGTGGCAGAAGCTCTAGATCCAGAGACTTTAACAGTTTTTCTGGGGTTCAAATACATACAGTGTGAAGTGACTGTGGAAAGTATTACTTCAGATGTAGGAATCACTGTCATCATAACTTTATCTTTTTCTTACTGTTTTTGCCTTGTACACTTGCTTGCTGCTGAGAATCATACAATTAAGTGTACCTTCTTAAAGAAAAAAGTGAAAAATGTTACCTGGGCAGCCTTTTGTACTGCAAACAGACTTCGCAGCAATGCTTGGCCGTTGACACTCTGGACAGTACATAGTGGGGAAAATCCATGTACTACTCTGGCTTTCTCTGTGGCACAAGATAGAAGTAAAGTTCTTTGGAAATATTGTATAGTTGATCCAGGGTTCAAATCCCGATAACACTTTTTTTTAAAAATAGGGTGTCAGAATACAGTTTCTAACAAAAACTTTGATTAGGAAGGTAACACTGCATACAAATGGCTATCATAATTATGTTTATTGCAAGAAATGTCTCGTTAATGCTTTGATGTATACATTTTTCCAATAGCATATCTCATAAATGATTTACTTTTGAAACACAGCTGAATGCATGTGCAATTGTTTAAGCAGTGGTATTATAATAATAAATTATAAATGTACTTGTGTATCTATGATGGGCAGAAAACTTAAGCTAAAATCAACTTCTCTCCTCACATAGCCAAACTCTGTGTTTAGGACAGTATGTGTAGTGAAGTATGTATGTATCATACACCAACCTGTATTAGTTATGAAAGACTATCCATCTAATGTAGAGTGACAAACAGTAATAATGACTCTTTCGAAGGAATGCATTCCACTGGACTTCTTAGAGTCGCACACATGCAGGTATGTCTGAAGTGCATCGTTATCAATACTGAACGCAGTCTGTAATAAACATTGTTAAAAGGGAGTTCTGATGTTGCACTGACAAATAATCACCTTGCTTGAAATTTCTGCATTATTTATTTCTTAGGTTTAAGTTCCACATTTGTCAACTAACTTTTCACAGTGTGTAATTCCAGAGGGTTATGCACCAAGTCATCCTATTTAACCTCAAAAACACCAAGGATAATAAGCCAAACCATTCTTGACCAACTGAAAAAGTATGAATATGTCGAGCATCACACATGGCAAATCTCACGTCTGTGTCTCACATCTTCATTGTTGTTTGAGAAAATACTTTCCACCTTATTTACAAGTGCGTCTTTGTACCTAGCATTATGCAAATGCAGCTGGCATTGTTGTATGTGATTGCGCACTGACCATTACATGCAAGCTTGGAATTTGGTGCCAATTTATCCTTGCAGTTGGTATTTGACTTTTCAGGTGGGGTGTGGAGGAGTCCAGGATTTTTGTGACACTCCTTGTGAAGTGGTACAGCCATAGGCTACTGCAAGGAATGACAATGGGTCTCAGTATTAGACTGAGGCTTGAAAAGAGTAGCCAAGGCTATCACTCGTGCAAATGGTATCCCACACACTGGAGAGAATTGCCACTACTATAATGACCACAAGAATGACCTCCTTAGACAATTGGAGGATGATTGCTGACATCCCACAGTTATGTAAGAATACTGACCTATTTATATTAAATGATATAGGATACAGTATCCAAGTAACACTATTATTCTTTATGCTTTTATGTCTCCTCTTGTCTTCTTCTGTTTTGTACAGCTGACAGAGATATTGCAGTGAACTGTAAGGAACACCAAGACAGGTTAACATCTCAGAGAGACATGAGATGCATATGTATCAGATCTTGCCTAATAACTATTGTAATTGTAAGCAGTATGGCAGTACTGTAATAAATAGGGGTATTTGTGATATCATAGAAGTACAGTTGATTAATGGTACTAGACAGTAAGACATTCCCTTCATACTTGGATATGACAAAGGTATATAGACTGAATAATCATAACTGTTCATTTTCTGAAATTATGTAGTCATGTGATATGACATGGATGTAATTCTCTCTCATTTTTGTCTCACCCTATCCCTTCTCTCTCATTTTTTCTTTTTTTTCTGTGGTGGGGGAATGTATTATATGTCTAAAAAGTGTTCTGTTGTCATACATTTCGGCTTACAAAACCTGACATGCAGCAGAGAGAGGGGTAGATCAACCACTGTGGATTGGCCTGCCATCCCACCACAAGTTGCAGCACTGACACCCAGCATGTCAGGGTCTCAACCTGTCAGCTCTGCCTCCACACCCCTGCCCTAATTGGCCCATCTACATCATTTAGCTCTGGCTTGGCAGTTGGTACACTGGTACCCTCTGGGAGAAGTATTAGTGGAAGGGGTGATTTTCTCACCCATCAAGAGGTGGTGGGTAATATGAAAAGGGCTTTGGGGTGCCCAAATTGGCTGGGTCAAAAAGGTGCTTTGTCTTATTACCAAGAAAATGCCATGTCATGTACTGACACAAGAAACTGAGACAGGAGACAGTATAACAGTTCTGAGGGTTAGGACTATATTCTCGCTGTTCTCAGGCTTGACATATGCATGCACTGATGACCCCTACCTATCCTTAGTCATGGTGTCTCCCAGCCTTTTGTTTCCATCACCCTCCTTGTCTGTATTGTTGAACCCATATGTCTGCACCTGCTTCCTCACTTAACCTTCCTACCTGACCTTCACATTCCTAAGCACCTTCCCCAACATTCATCTCTTTGAAAGAAAAAAATGGTACCTTGTCCCACAAAAACAAATGACCCATACATAGGCCTCCACTTCACATCTGCATCTTGTTAACACAATTGATTTAGTACATTTGGCTGTACAACATTATTCTGTTGTTGTCTCCAACCCTTGGTGTGGTGACACCCCAAAATCAGCAAATTCTGTCTACATTTCTATATTTATGCTGTGAAGAAGTAGATAGCTATGGTTCTCTCCCACAACCTTCATGCAAACTCCTCAGTTTTTCCCCTGTGCCCCCTCCCCCTGCTTGCCCCTCCATTTCACCACTTTTCTATCAACCTCTTTCCACATCTTTAATCTATGGACAATAGAGTCACACACACAGCACGCATATCCAGAAATGGTCCATAAGAAAGCCTTCACATATTTTGCCTCAGCAATTGCATCAACATTGGCACCAGTGCCTAGTGATGGTGAATGGCTGCTCATATCCTAGTCAGTTGTTGCCATCACCTGCAGTAGCCCAGTTATCTTCATGCAAAAGTGCTTAAACATGCTGCACTATTGGAATACAGAGGAAAGGCAGAATAAAGGCAATACTTTGCAGCAGTCACTCAAACAGTTATTTGACTATTTGATGCAACAAAGTACAATTTCCTTTGGAGAGCATGACATAAATAATTTGTCTGAAGATTGCTTTTTGGCCGTAGCATCAAGGGCTCAAGTCTAGATGTATGTCACCTGATTTCTTACTGTGAAGTTATCCTTCTGTGATGTGTTTAATGACATGTATCTTCATTTTTATCCATTAGCAAACTTTCTTGAACAGATTTTGAATACTGTTGCAAAAAAGCATTTGCAAATGCATCCATGCCCATAAGGACAGATTATTAAACCACCCTTACTCCACTCATTCAGCATCAGTTTTTGCCTGTCCTCCAGCTTCTTTGCTACCACAGTCATAGGTTCATAGGTGTGTACTAGGCTAATGGCTCTGGAGCCTTTATAAGCCTAGCCCATAGGATTACCCTGGCATTGTGCCACCCAGCCTTAGTTCCTAGTGCCTCTGTCGAGTAGAGCCACTGGAGTGATCCACTGTGTGAATTTTCTATTTCCCATCCACTCAACAAGATTTCTCTTGAAGGTGGCCAGTAAGTGCTCTGCTTGACATGTATGGGAAGTCTATTCAATAGCATGGGCAGTCTCTGGGTTATGAACCTATCCCTCCAGCATGTTCTGTTGATTGTAGTAATGAGGTTGAGGTCTCTAGGGCATGTTGTGCAGAGGGATTGGGATTTCTTTAAATGTAGCATTTCTAACAGTGCTGGGTCAGACATGGCTTTGTAAGTCAAGCAGGGATCATCTCTAAGTAGTCGATATGAGACAGATAATAGTTAGAGTTTCTTTGAGTCTGTCCATATAGGACAAGTGTTTAAGGCCTAGGATCCTCTTTGTGAGGTACTTTTGTGGCCTCTCCAGTTGTTACAGGTGTCTAATGAGGTACATGCCAAATGGGACATTGTACTCGATGATTGGCCTAATGAGGGAAGAGTAAAGGGAGACAATGACTCTTTCTTCCTGGCTGCAAAACCCTTAGTAATGAGATGTGCCACATAGAAGGACTTTCTGACCAAAGTGGCAACGTGGTGGTCAAATGAGAGATTGCTGTCAACCTGTGTTCCCAGATCTCTTATAATGCCTTCTGTGTTCAGTGGACAACCATCAATGTGGTAATTCAAGGGAACTGTGTGTTTCCCAAACGGGATGAAGACACATTTTTTGGCATTGAGCTTAAGGCCATGGTTCTGACACCAGTCGTTGGTCTCATTGAGGCCTTTTTGCAGGATGGCAACATCACTTGGGGAGTTAATAATAGCTCCCAACTTGCAATCATCTGTGAACTTTGTCAGCCAGAGTCCCTTTGTGTAGGCCTGGACTTCAGAGAAGTAGATATCAAACAGGAAAGGACCCAGGACTGAGCCCTGTGGGACTCCACTCATGACTAGTTGGCAGTCTGACTTGGAGTCAGCTACTTTCACACTCTGGGTTCTATCTGTGAGCCAGTTTGCAACCCACCTAGTGATATAGGGGTTGATGCCTAGCTTAGCAAGTTTTTCTATGATTCCTGAGTGGGGAATGGTATCAAAAGCCTTGGCCAGATCAAGGTAGGCTGTATGGAACCACCTTACCTTCATCCAAAGCTCTGGTGACTAACTCAAAGAAGTAGTCCAAGTTGAGCAGGCATGATCTACCCTTCACAAAACCAAACTGTGTAGGATTCAGAGTCTGGAGATTCCCTATATCCCTGTTTATTAGGCCCATGATGATGCATTCCATAGCTTTGCATATCAGACTCATCAGGCTAATGGGGCGATAGTTCCCGGGGTCTGTAGTCACTCCTCATTTCTGGAGAGGGATGACTGTAGCAGTACGCCATTCAGTAGGGACAAAGCTTGAGGTGAGGCTGTGACTGAACAGAGCACACAGGTGAGGTGCCAGTTCACTCTGTAGTTCATGTAGAACACAGCCAGGGATACTGTCACGTCCCATAGAAGCTGTATTCTTGGCTTTGGACAGTGATGTTTTAACCTGTGCAGCAGTAATACTGGGTGCCTGGCAATCTGCTGGTATTGTGATTGTTCCTTTGGGGAGGGAGAGACGGGTAAAGTTAGCACTGAATCTGTCGGCCAATATATTTGCAATATCTGTTGGCTTGGTATAGGAGGTACCATTGTGCAGTATCTCAGAACAAATCTGGGTATTGCCATGGATAGTATTTGTATAACTTTAGAAGGTCTTGTGGCTGTCTTTATTATCTGCTGCAATTCTGTTTTCATAGATAGCTTTAGAGGATTTGATGAGGGGTTTCAACCTTTTGTTGAGGCTGATAAGGGAGTTTTCTCATCTTTGGACTTGACCTTATTCCGCATCAGTTTCCTCCTTCTGTTGTAGAGTTTGTTTATGGCAGGGAATCTCCAGATTAGCTTCCTTTTTTTGAGGAGAGCGCCTTAGTTCTATTGGGTATGGTGAGATCCATGCATTTGTGTACGTGTTTGTACAGTGCATTTCTGTATGATTTGGTGGTCATGCAACTATTCTCCATTTGCATGGGTGCCGTGCAGTTAGGCACCTTTGTTTTTAGGAGCCCCAAGTCAGCTTTGGAGAAGTTTTTCATGGTGGTTACCTTTGTTGGGGGTGGGGGGGGTGGGAGGCATGTGGATTTCAAAGGTGATTAGCTTGTGATCGGCTCATCACTTACTGATACAGACGTGACTGATTAATATTTAAGACACACCATAAAGATATACATTAATGACCCATAGCACCACCACTGAAGCACGTTTCATGTGTAGTATGCAAAAAAAAAATATTTCACTAGCTATTACATATACAGTTTTGCCAGGCAACATATTTATAATAGTCTTTCCTAGGTATTCTTAAAATCATGATAAAAAGGTAATATAATAATCACATTCTGACAATTTTTGTAAATTCATCTGCATACTGGAGTCGACCCTGCTTCATCTCTGCTTTTTTATTTAGCTCAGGGAGTTTACACCTTGTGCCACAGAGAAAACTAGGTTAACAGATTTTCTCCACTAAGTTCTGTCCAGAGTGCTAATCACAGCACATTGCTGCTAAGCCTGTTATGCTGAAGAAGGAACACCAAATGTAGTGTTTCACTGTTTCCTTCAACAGAAAACTCTGTTTGCCCTCAGCATATCACGCAAATGGGGAATGCAAGCACAACATTTCCTTTTTGAGTTGAGCTTTGGAGATAACATGGAAAGGTATAATACAACATGCAGAGCATCACTGAATACCACTAAAGACTGGTATTTCACAGTTCTGGTTCAACACATCAAAATATAATCACACATATGTGAACACTTTCCCAAATTTTGCACAAAAATGTTTTTCTACATTGCACTTTCAGAAGTGATTTAGAACAAAAATAAGTAATGCTACTTGATGATATTGCTTTATTTCATGGAAATTGTGTAATGCAGTCATGTGAAATGCAGTGAACTGTGTGTTTCACTGACCACTCCATTCTGGACAGTTGCCTGTGCACTGCAGCACTGACACTTACAAATGATAAACAACCACATAAATCCTTGATTACTGAAATCATTATTTTTTTATCCCTCCAGCACTGGAACATTAAGCATGGCTTGGTAGTGAAAGTCCACATTTCCCATGCATGAGTACATACCATTGCTAATATCAGTACTATTCATTAAAGTTTACATACTGTCTTTATAATTCAATGATCCATGAATGATTCATTGTCCATCTCATGTTTCACAAGTGTGCATGTCTCATATACACGACAGGTATGTACATGTCCCTCTCACTTCTCCAGTATACATTAATGACAGCATATCTGACATAAGTCAACAGTATGTATATATTATTGAGCATAGCATTGACCTTACGCCATCATATCAACAAATATGGATTTGCACAAAACGTTTAACATCACAGTAGCTTCTCTGACACAGAATGAGATGCTGACCCTATCTACACTGCACTGTCAGAGTGGAAAATCTGATTTCTGTAGTAGCTCTTGCATTGAGTACTGTGTCCTATAACTTGCATAGCTTGATACGTAGGGGGTTCTAATGTTACAGCAGTCAACGTGTGTGTGTGTGTGTGTGTGTGTGTGTGTGTGTGTGTGTGTGTGTGTGTGTGTGTGTGCATGTGTGGTGTTGTACAGATATGACCTTCACTACTGCTTTCCACAATACAGTAGCAGCCTAGAGTAAATTTTAAACTGCAGGGTGAGTCCACATAAATATCAGACCCTTTTCCTAACATCATTTATTTATTTATTTAACATTTGTTGACTGGGAAAGTCTGACTAGATTCCACAGATCCTGTTTTCAGTGGAGGCCCGGGGAGAAATGCTCCAGAATGTGGATGTGGATTTGTGCATGTCTTTAGAAAGTGGGAGGAAACCGGAGTACCCGGAGGAAACCCACGCGAACATGCAAACTCCGCACAGAAGGCACCCCAGGCGAGAGAATCGAACCAGAGAACCTCTGGCTGTGAGGTGACAGTATTAACCGCTGCACCACTGCACCGCCCTAAATCATCATCTTCTCAGCAATACAACGCTGTTCTCCAGACTGTATAACTAGATAGTTAGGGACTTCTAATCTCACAGCTGTCAATGTGTATGTGTGTGTGTGTGTGTGTGTGTGTGTGTGTGTGTGTGTGTGTGTGTGTGTGTGTGTGTGTGTGTGTGTGTGTGTGTGTGTGTGTGTGTGTGTGTGTGTGTGTGTGTGTGTGTGTGTGTGTGTGTGTGTGTGTGTGTAGAGTAGTATAAATATGACCTTAACTACTCCTGGAATTAATAAAATAGTAGCCTGGTGTAAATTTTACACTGCAGGGTGAGTCCACCCTTCTACCAACTTCATCTTCTCAGCAACACAACACTGATGCTATCCTCTATAAAGTGAACTCTTACACTACCAAAGTCAGACTTCACTGTGCCAACCAGATAAGTAGGGTGTTCTAATCTCACAACAATCAACTTGTATGTGTGATGGTAGGTCCATTGCATCACTGGGGATTAATTCAGCAGGTGTGCACATTTGAATCCCACTTGTGTGAAACATTTATAAGGTCAGATCAATCCCACATCTCCTTTTCACACTGTTCACAGATGCATACTGTCTTCAACACACTGATGAGGTCATTATTTCAGTAATGTACGCTCACACTACTAAAGTCAGACCTCTCCTGTGGTGCATGCAAATAACACACTTGTGTGTAGACTGTGTCAGTCGATAGGTAGGGAGTTGAAATGCAGCAGTGAGACTCCCCTGACTGTGTGTGTGTGTGTGTGTGTGTGTGTGTGTGTGTGTGTGTGTGTGTGTGTAGAGGAGTATAAATATGACCTTAACTACTCCTGGAATTAATAAAATAGTAGCCTGGTGTAAATTTTACACTGCAGGGTTAGTCCACTCTTCTACCAACATCATCTTCTCAGCAACAAATCAGTGACGTTATCCTCCATAAAGTGAACTCTCACACTACCAAAGTCAGACTTCTGTGGTGGTGCTCGCTTTAAGTACTTTCCCAATTAGATAAGTAGGGTGTTCTAATCTCACAACAATCAACTTGTATGTGTGTGTGTGTGTGTGTGTGTGTGTGTGTGTGTGTGTGCGTGTGTGTGTGTGTAAATGGATGCCAGAGAGTATTACAGCTCTTAGTACTGACAGCATATAGAATTCCACACAGCTGTAGAAGTAATTTTTGCACACAAGTCTCGTTTGCATGACACAGTTGAAGTAATCCTTTTAAAGATGCAGTATGGCTCACATGTAGTCAGATTTCTCTTGTAGTGTGCGCATATAATATACTTAGGGAGTTTGAACAGGTCTGTATTAGATCATCAAACACTGAAAACAGCAAATGAGGATTAATTGACCCTATTTCAGTGAAAGCTGAAACTGTCGAAAGCTCAGAACAGCAATTTCTTTCCTAGGAAATGTTTTGTGTTACCATGCATTTTCTAAAGGATATAAAGTCTGAAACCTAAGTGTCCATCACTATTTAGTGAACACATGCCTCTCTGATTTGCAAGAAAACCACAAGTTTTTTGATTTACATACCAAAAATATGAGGTAAAAATCTGGACTGTTGAGAGCTATGTCTGCAAATACCTTTATGAGGTATATATATATATATATATATATATATATATATATATATATATATATATAGTGTGTGTGCTTGTGCTGTGCAACCTCTTTTTAGTGGAAACATGAAGTTAAGTCACAGTGGTGATGTCATCCATTGAAATGTGCAATGCCACAGTCATCAGATAAATCTGCAGTTGCCCCGGAGTTTCAGCAAACCTTCATTAGCCTGTGATGTTAGCTGTATAGTTAAAATCCCATCATCACTACTGTACTTCGTCACTGTACATGTCATTAACAGTGTTGCCATCCATATGTGCTATGTTTATGTTTAGATGATTCCTTTTACAAAAGTTCATTCTACATTTCTTTTGGAAAGGTTGTATTGAAGACTAATGCTGTCATTTGAATAGATTGTTATTCCATTACAGTTGTAGTGAAACACCTCCTCAGAACTGAGGACATGAGTCAATGTAATGTATGCTGTTGCCTAAGTAAGGCATGTGCTCCAATGTGGGATTATATCCACAATGTACGTAACTGTTGTTCTACTGTCACAGTGACAGCATCAGGGGGCTATAGGTGCATGGGTCTATGTTATATAATTGAACATTCAAAATGTCGAATACCATATGATTGAGACCATATGGCCAATATTTGAATGTTCGAATATACCATAAAAAAAAAAAAAAACATACTTTAACTGTGCGAGCAGGGGGAAAAGCCTCCTTCCACCCCCCCACACCCCCCTGCTTAAACATACCAACTCCGAGACTGCACTTCAGTGCAGAAAAGGGAAATTCTCTCATTCTGCACTGTGTGGAGCTATTAAAGTCAATCTGCTAACACTTGAAATGTCGATCATACAGTCTCGACCATATGTCGTTCGACATTTCAAGCATTCATTTAATTGACATAGACCCTAGGTGCATTTGGGTATATCTAGCATCAGGCAATGTTGTCGGACATACAGCAAGATTCTTTCTAAGTAATTACAGGGTGATTCATACACATGATGTAATGCTTTCATATAAACCATGCATATGACAATTGGTGATGCATTTGTACCATGGTACATTTGTTGATCCCACAATGGTTTTGTTTTTTTCAACACTTAGGCAAGTGTTCCAATCCAGCACTGAGTGACTGCAAGCATTTGTGTTCTTACCTGTTCGGCAGGAAAGAAATTCCCCCCTGAATTATACTTTGTACATAAAGAGTGGCAAGGGCCACCCCCATCAATTTTAGTAAAAATTATGGGCAAATAAAGTCCAGTTGATTAAATTACTTCACACAGGTGGAGTTCAACAGCTGTGATAATTCCACTGTGACAAATGTGATTAATAACTGTGTTGTTATTTGCAGGAGTTGTACAGCTTAATGGTCATTTCTAGTATAGGAATTCATTTTGTGTGAATGTACTGATTTCACAAGACAACCATTACATCACTTCAGTGTGATCTCTTAATATGTTACACAAACACACTTGAATGTAGCTTTGTATTTCCTGAAAGTATACATTTGTTCTGCCATTGTAATAGTAAGTGTGCTACTTTGGCACATGCATTGAGTACTGTGGTGTACACATGTACACTTTAGTTCTTGGGTGGTATGTGCACAGACATAAACAGAAGCCATCCTTAACCATGGAACATTGATATAGGACTGATCACATTTGTGTGCACATGAGCATACTCATTTAAATGTCATCAGTCTCACATGCTGATATGGCATTCATTCTCAGGGATCCTTTCTTAACTCATGCATTCATTTCATTTGTTTGTCACAATACTCATTGCTACTTCCTGTGGCAGATGCCAACAGTTTATGTCTCTGAGGAATATATTACATCATGATGTGGGGTTTGCATCTGTTCTTAACTGTTGGTACAATAACCGTGTCAAGCAAGAGTGTCCTAAGTATGTCACACTCTGCTCCCACATTTGTAACACCACACACATCTACATATGTGATGCATAACTATTATAATATTGAGGTGCATACTTCCCTTCAAGGGTGATCCCCTTGTTATCCTCTCTGAAAAGTAGCTTTTCTATATGAAGTGAAATACTATAGACCCAGTTCCAACATCTGCTCTGTAGTAAGAATATTTGAAAAGCTCCCTGCAAGCTTCACTTACCTTGGTGAATGTAAATGTCTGTGTTATTACTGAGACATGGTTTAAAGTCACAGTGAGTATCCCGGCAGTACAGAGCTGCAACACCTTCACACATTTAGGCAAGCTACAAGCTACTGACAAATACACCACAAGGCTTGTTAATGAGCTTCTCCATGTCCCAATTAAAATAGACAAATTCCAATACCATATCCTTGCAAGCTATAGGCCTCTCTCTGTGATACAGGAAGCCCAGAACACATACTTAACTGTACTGGAGACATTTCCCATTCAACCCAACATCATATTCATGGGTGACTTTAACTAGCTTATTATCAACTGTGAATAATACATGAACCCAAACATACAGGCGCAGAGAACCCTGGATTTTGGAAACACAAACACCCTAGACCAGCTAGTCCGTATGCCCACTGGTAGTGCTAAAACCCTTGACATAGTCCTCACAAACATGAAAGAGCAGCCCCTTTAAAATTATGTCCTCAGTGGTCAGTTTGAACTATAAAGATGTCTCCTTTAAAATAAAATTAAAACCTGGGACCCCAGCTCAACCTAGTACTTTTAGGTATTATTCTAAAGCAACCTTCATACCATCAAGTGCTATATTAATACATTTGCAAGCCCCCCAAATCCTGAAAACACCACTGCCTATGCAGAATTGTTGACAAAAACCATGTATGATAATGTTAATGTTCACACAGAGACAGCTTTACGTACTTTACATACCTGAAATTAGCACTGGACAAAGTAAATAAAAAAAGCAGAATCCCAACATCAAAATGGCAAAAATTAGGAAATACAATACCCAGCAAGATAAAACCTTCCTCATTAATCTAAACAAGCAACTCAGGGGATAATCAAGTCTACCAAAGCCAAATCTGAGTAAAAAAATCACAAGGCATTCTCCAGATATGTCTGCAACCTCAAAGACAAAATACAATATGTTTAACTAATTGTGAAAGGAGCCACCTATACTGGCCCAAAAGATGTAGCAGATCTACAGGATAACAAATTTTAGCTCCAGTGCTACTCTCCTCCCTCTCAGACACTCTACAGGAAACACCTTCAACCAGAACTTCCCCAACTATCACTATGGAACAGGTCCTCAATGTACTCTCCATGTCCAAGAACACTGAATCAATCTACCTCAATAATATCCCTGAATGCTGCCTTAATAGAATGAAAAGTGACCTATCCAGACCACTGGAATCACCATTTAACAACCATGGCCTCTGGACAGGCTTCATGCCAAGTGAATGGAGGACTGCAACTATCATCCCTCTGCACAAAAGCTAGCCATATATTATTAACTAAAGACCCATAAGTTTGACTAGTTTCACAGGCAAAGCCATGGAAATCATTTTCATGAAAATGATGGAACAATGATTAGGAAACCTTCAGACACTGGATGCAAGTAAGTTAAGCCTGGTCATACATGGACCAGGTTAATTACAGACTCATAAGTCTGACTAGTCTCATAGGCAAAGCCATAGAAAGGATTATCAGAGAAAAGATAAAGAATGACTTATGAAACCTTCAGACACTAGATGCAATTCAGTTTAGTTTTGTGAAGGGAAGGTCATGCCAACTCATCCTGGTGGACTTCTTCAACAAGGTCAACAAAGCAAAGAACATGGGCAAAATAGTGCATACTGCTTAACTTCACTTGAGTAAAACATTTGACACAATACTCCACTTGGGCATTGTAGGAAAACTCACAAAATTAGGTATAGACCCCTATGTGACCCACTAATGAGCCAGCTGGCTCAAATATAGGACCCAAGATGTTAGGACAGGGGAGCCCACCTTTATAAAATGGCCTGCCAGTAATGGAGTTCTTCAAGGTTTTGTGCTAGGCCTGCTCCTTTTTGCTATCAACTTCTCTGAAGTCAAGGACAGTATCAAGGGCCTCTATGTGACCAAGTTTGTAGATGTTTGCAAACCAAGCACAGTTAAAGAATCCCCCGTAGACACTAGTACTCTCAAAGAAGGACTGACAAAGACCAATATCTTGTACCAGAGACACAGTCTAAAACACAATGCCAGAAAATGCATGATAGTATCCTTTGGGAAAATGGCTATCCCTGAAAACTACCACATTGCTTATACTCCCCTAAGGGTAGATCATCAAGGATTTAGTAATACATGTAGGCAGTAACCTAGCCTTTCACCATTATGTGTCTGTCATTGTAAGGAAATAATTTTATACTGCACAACTGTTAAGGCCAAGGATGTCACTTCTGCACTATACTTGACCCACATCAGACAATTATTGAGTACAATGTCCCCTATGATATGCGCCTAACCAGGTATATGGAATGACTGCAGCATCCAGAGGTTCATAGGTTCATAGGTTCATAGGAAGGTACTAGGCTATTGGCCCTAGGGCCTATATAAGCCTAGCCAAAGGTACCCTGGCTTTCGCCACCCAAGAAAATTATCTTCCTGTGCCACTGTCGAGCAGAGCCACAGAAGTGATCCTCGGGGTGAATTTCCTATCTCCCATCCAATCATCAAGATTTTTCTTGAACAGTGCTAATGAGGAGCTTTGTTTGATATAGATAGGTAGTTTGTTCCAGAGTATGGGAAGTCTCTGGGACAGGAATCTATCC
The DNA here is from genome assembly GCF_019279795.1 of Protopterus annectens. Classification (NCBI taxonomy): domain Eukaryota; kingdom Metazoa; phylum Chordata; order Ceratodontiformes; family Protopteridae; genus Protopterus; species Protopterus annectens. Next base: position 227,780,181 of record NC_056738.1, read on the forward strand.
CTCCAGCATGTTCTGTTTATCGTGGTTACAAGGTTTAGGTCCCTAGAGCGTGTAGCTCATAGGGATTGGGATTTCTTTAAGTGGAGCATGTCTAAAAGTTGTGGGTTTGACATAGCTTTGTGTGTTAGGCAGAGATCGCCTCTGAGTAGGTGATATGCAATGGAGTAAAGCTGCAGTTTTTTGAGATGGTCTGCATATGGCATCTCTTTGAGGCTGGCAATCCTCTTTGTGAGGTATTTCTGTGGCCTTTCCAGTTGTTGTAGATGTCTTGTGAGGTACATACCAAAAGGGGCATTGTACTCTATAATGGGTCTAATGAGTGACGAGTAGAGGGGAACAATGACCTCTTTTTTCCTGGATGAGAAACCTTTTGTGATGAGGTGTGCCACATAGAAGGATTTCCTGACTACTGTGGCAATGTGATTATCAAAGGAGAGACTACTGTCCACCTGTGTCCAAAGGTCTCTTATCACACTTTCGGTGTTAAGTAGACTACCACCTATGTGTTAGTTTATGGGTACTGAGTTTTTACCAAAAGGAATGACAGTGCACTTTTTGGCATTGAGCTTGAGGCCATGGCTTTGACACCAGGCATCTGTCTCAGCAAGGCCCTTTTGTAGGATGTCCACATCTTTTGGAGTTTTGATTATGGCTCCTAGTTTGCAGTCATCTGCGAACTTCATTAGCCAAAGACCTTCTGTGTTGGCCTGTACTTCAGAGAAGTAGATACCAAACAGGAGAGGACCCAGGACTGAACCCTGTGGTACACCACTTGTCACTGGTCTGAAGCTGGATTTGGAGTCTGCTACTTTCACAGTGTGGGTTCTGTCAGTGAGCCAGTTGGCAACCCATCTTGTGACATCGGGACATAGGGATTTATACCTAGTTTAGTGAGTTTATCTATAATTCCAGAGTGGGGGATGGTGTCAAAAGCCTTGGTGAGATATAGATAGGCTGTGTGAACCACCTTACCCTCATCTACGGCTGAAGACTGCTTCAAAGAAGTCTATCAGGTTTAGGAGACATGATCTGCCTTTTACAAACCTGAACTGGGTGGGGCCCTGAGTTTGGAGATTACCAATGTCATTGTTTATGAGTTCCATGATGATACGCTCCATAGCCTTGCAGACCAGGCTCGTTAGGCTAATGGGGTGGTAGTTTCCAGTGTCTGTGGTGACTCCCCCTTTGTGGAGTGGGATAACTGATGCTGTGTGCCATTCAGTGGGAACATAGCCTGAGGCGAGGCAATGATTGAACATGGTACTTAGGTGGGGTGCCAGTTCGTTCTGTGGTTCATGTCGAACACAGCCTGGGATGTCGTCAGGTCCCATGGATGCTGTGTTCTTGGCTTTAGATAGTGTTTTTTTTACCTGTGCAGCCGTGATTACAGGAACTTTGCATTCTTCTGGTATAGAGATGGGCCCTTTAGGGGATGACAGAGGGGTACACTTAGCACTGAACCTATCTGCCAGGATGTTGGCAATATCCGTTGGTTCTGTATATTTAGTGCCATTGTGCTGTAACTCAGAGCAGATCTGAGTGTTGCCATTGAGATTCTTGACATAGCTATAGAATGCTTTGTGGTTGTCTTTAGAGTCAGTGGCGATTTTGTTTTCATAACTAGCTTTGGAGGATTTTATGAGGGATCTCAGCTTCTTACTGAAGCTGACCAGGGAGTTTCTCCAATCATGGGATTTTGCTCTTTTTTGCAGCAGTTTCTTTCTTCTGTTGTAGAGTTTGTTTATGGCAGGGGACCACCAGATTGGCTTCCTTTTTTTGGAGGATAGCATCTTGGTTCTGTTAGGGATTGCATGATCCATGCACTCATGTAAGTGCTTATAAAGTGCATTTGTGTAGGATTCAGCAGTCATACCTCTATTGTCCGTCAGCATGGGTGTCGTGAAGTTTGCCACTTCTGTCTTAAGAAGCGTGAAGTTGGCTTTGGAGAAATTGTTTACTGTGGTTTCCCTAATGGGGGTTGGGGGAGGGATGTGGATGTCTAGGGTGATTAGCTTATGTTCGGATCTGACCAACGAGGAATTGACCTCTGGTGTGGAGCACCGGTTGCCCATGTTGGTAATAACCAGGTCTAGGATATTGCTGCCCCTGATGGGGGTGTGGATAAGTTGATCCATGGCATTGGAATTTATGAATTCCAGAAAACGTTGAGCACAAGAGTTGGTACATGAGTAGTTTTCCCAATTAATGGTAGGGTAGTTGAAATTGCCCATTATTAGGGTGTTAGGTTGTACCCTAATATTTTCCAATGTATTAAGAAATGAGGAGTGGGAATCCTGGGGCATGGTGGGGGATCTGTAGCAAGCTACAATTTGGATTACGGTCTTGCCCAGAGTTAGTTTCACTTGGATAATCTTGGATGCGTTATGCTGAGCAACTAGCCTGAAGGTGTGGATATCCTTAATGAATATGGGCATGTCTCCACCTTTAGTGTTTCGGTCCAGGTTAGGTGGCCAAAAGGTGTGGTATTATTTATAGCTTGGTAATGCAGGGGTACTCTCTGGAGCCTTGAACCAGGTCTCTGTCACTGCACAGATGTCGATGTTCTCCATTTTAAGGAGTGCCTCAAGAGAGTACATTTTGAGGTTTAGACTTCTAGCATTGAGTAGGAATACCCACAGAGTCTTCTTGCCTGTACCTGTTAGGGTGGTGAATTTGTCATTTGAACCTTGCCTAAAAAAGGCACTGTAGGGCTGGCTAGAGCCTTAGCCATTATCCAGAATCCCAGGGGCGACAGGTGCAGGCCATCTCTGGCAAAGCATCGTGACTTGTCGATCATGTCATCCCAGGCAGACAGATACTGGATCCCCTTAGAATGACACCAGAAGCTTAGCCAATTGTTGAAGTCAATCATTTTGTCCTTGTACTGTGGTATCATTCTGGGTGATGGCAGGATGCTACTCAGGGCTAGGGTCATACCTGCCTGGGCTACAAGATCGGACAGCTCCTCCGTGTCCCTTTTCATGTAGTCCAAGGAGGTACGCCTCAGGTCATTCACACCAACATGGACAATGACAGAGTCATATTTGTACTTGTTGTGGTGTGACCTGAGTGCATGCATTATGTGGTGGATCCTGGCACCCGACAGGCAGCTGACAGTAACTTTCTCCTTGTTTAGCCTGGTGAGTGGAACATCAGTGTGCCTGACTATAGAGTCACCTATGACTAGAGTGTTGGGTACGTTGTTATGCCTTATGGGCTGCGGTTGAGTGGCACACTGAATTTGTGGGCTATGTGTCATTTGGGTTGTGTTGGGGGGTGGAGATTGCTTGTGTTTCTGCTTTGGAGGTCCCTGTTGCTTGGGCAGGTTTTTACTGAGAGCCTCCATGAATGTAGGTGTGTGTTTTGTGTTTCTATGTGTGTGTTCTGGTGGTGTAGGTTTTGAGGGACTATGTGCTGAGTGTGGTGTGGTGCAAGTGTTTACCTTCTCCTCTTGACTGTTTAGTCCAGTCTTGGGTGAAGAGAGCTTTGCTTCCAGTTTGGCTATATAAGTGCATCTCTCACAGGTTGTAGTGTTGGGTGGTAGGAGGAGAGGGTTGTCTGCGTACATGAGGCAATTACTGCATTTCCCCAAGATGCCCAGATTCATCAGGTAGACAGGAGAAAACACCAGGGACTGACCCTTAGACAAGCCTGGATAGGTGCTTACTAGTTAAGTACTAGAAACTGTTTTCCTCCAGACAGTGTGGAAAGTTGAGTGCTGTAGTAATTTGTAGCTTATTTAGTGCTTACAATAAGTTCTGAACTAAAAACTGGCTAGTTCTAAGAAACAAAATTAAGCTAGAAGGCTTCCCTCCAACACAGAAAGGCTTGGGCCCTAGAAGCCTACAAATAGTCCTGGACACAGCAAATCTATATCCAGGCTAGACTACCCACAGGAAAGGCAGGAAACAACCTTTAGAAATTTTTTTTTTTTTTTCAGTGGAAAGAGAGAAAGGAGTAGCAGAAACTAAGCTGATTGGCCTTTTCAAATGTTCTCCCTGTACTGGGTAGAATGAGGTAATGACCCTAGACTGGGAGGAGGGTCCCAGATCAAATTTACAATAGGGGCGGGCAACTGCAAAGCCACCAAACTGCAGAAATGTTTCTCACAGCTGAAAAGCAGCAGTGAGCCTTTAAATGAGAGTTTTAAACAGCTAAAGGAGCCTCTAGAAAAAAGAGTTTAACTGCAACAAGTTATCAGAAACAAACAACCCAACAGATGCTTAATAAAAGTGGACAATTTCCAGTTAATACCTCACACACAGTGAAACTAGCTAAAAAAATACACAATACACAAAGTGCTATAAATAACAAAGACATAAAGAACAAAATAAACAAAAAACAGGATACTTAATTTTATATATTATAGCTCCGAGTTTGCTCAGTGTCCTTCCTTCAATTAGCTCAGTGTGAAATGGCGGAACACTCACAACTGAACTTCTTAGGTAACAGAAAGTTGAAACCAGAGACAGCTTTTAAGAAAGAAATCTCAAAAGAACCAATGAGGTGCTTAGTCTAAGCTGTAGTCCAGGTGACCTCAGTCAGCCAATGACCTCAAACAATTCTCTCTCACTGAAATGCCTGATGGCTTTGGCTAAACCAAGATGTCCCTGAATATGTGCTCAGACACACAGCCTCCACAAACACTATGCCAAAATACAAGCCTGAATATGGAAATGCTACAAATATCCCCACTACTTAGAAACAAACTGCAGAAATGTTTCTCACAGCTGAAAAGCAGCAGTGAGCCTTTAGATAAAAGTTTTAAACAGCTAAAGGAGCCTCTAGAAAAAAGAGTTTAACTGCAACAAGTTATCAGAAACAAACAACCCAACAGATGCTTAATAAAAGTGGACAATTTCATCACAAAAAGAATAAAGAGTGTTAACAACATGTCCTGCACAGACTGCTTCAAAACCCTAGCTCTGAACTCAATCTCCTACAGACTGTTGAGAGTTGATCTATTCTTGGCCTACAAATCATCATCTGATCCCACACTCTAATCAACTTGTTGCAAATCCACAAAACAAATAGCATACGAATTACCCATTCTAGGGACCCAAACCTCATCTGCAACATAAAAAGGGACAGGTATGTGTCTCAAAGACTACTCCTTCTTGGAACAGGCTTCCCATCCATTATGAGGCAGAGTTCTTCCCTAACCCAATTCAAGCATAACCTGGACCAGTTGATAGGGAACAGGAAATTTGCAACTGGTCTGGCACCTGTATCTCCATTAGACAGAAACAGGCTGCACATGCTTGATCACCCATCCTCAAGCCTACATATACTGCTTAAAATAACTCTAGGTTATAAACACTTGTCAGATAATAACATAATAATTACCTGTGATCCTATACTTCACTGGAAAGGCCCACTCAGACTCTGCTACAGGTTGCTGTGAGGGAAAGGTTAGTTTGCTTTTTATTTGTTGTATTTTTATTACTTTATTGCCGTTTTCTATTTTGTATACTGTGATTTGTTTTCTTTACACTGTGTTTTGTTGTATTCTGCTTTAAACTGCATATTAAAACTTGAAAAGAGACCGGAGCTCTCACTCTTGTGAGTTAGACAGTATATTTTCCACACTCCCACCTGGTTACTGTTGTGTTCTTAAACACCATTGTCTTTATAGTTGCCTGCCCCTTATGTTAAGTTGACATATATCTCATTTCCAATCTGGTTTTACTATCTGATGTGAATAAGCACAAAATTATCATTTTGTGAAATCTCTCCTCTTCAACTATTTAAATTTATTGGCATTCCTACTGTATTCCATAGTACCAGAATACAAAAGTGACCGCCCCCTTTCAATCTGTCTTGCAGTTTTAAAAATAGGGATTCTCCACTAAAACTTAACTTTTTAGACAGGTAAAACTGAAGTTACTTACTTTCACATCTAACTCCTCTAGTACACACTGCAGTGTTTAGGATAAACCATTTTTTTCATCTTACATTTAAGCATCTTTTGCAAGACCACCAGTTATTGGAGAGCCCACATTCTGCATCTTAGTAGTCATCTTGGTATTAGTGCTTCTGTTTTCTCCTGGTGAGAGAAGGAGTGCAGTTAAATTATTTCCTGGAGACTGCTGATCACCAGAATGCTTAATAACTGCTTTATAGGTGACTTCTTGGAATCTGTGCTTATATTCTGATCCTGGTGACAGTAGGAGTAGAGTGCATTGATTCCTGACTGTTTCTGGTTGGAGAGTGAGTGTCTGTGCTTAACGTACCTGATTGGCCTGATTGCTATTCAAGGAATCTACCAGAAAAAGGCTACAAGACTGCAGACCCTTGCATCATCTGGGACAAGACTGTGGATCATCAAACAGGCCTTGGCCTGCTTCTCTTCTTGGGATTGGTGCTAACATTTTGCGTCTGGTGAGCGAAGAAGCAAAGGAGTATTGTATCCCAACAGAGTGAAGCTATGGTGAGACCAGCATTAGTAGTAACCAGACAGTAGCCATTCATGCATTCATTTTTCAGTAAGTACTGCTTGATTTCTTTCTAACTTCATAATATCTGCCTAAAAACTTCATCCTTTAATCTTCAGGGTCTACATAGTTTCCCCTCAAGTGTTTTGCAGTGCTCTGTATAGACGCAGACACCTTGAGTGAGATTTTTCCTGTAAAAGGAATATATATAAGAAAACAGCTCCAGTACTTAGTAATAATGACCATCCTTCCTGGCATGTCTAAAGGTCAGTTCCCTGTGCTTTGTCCTATTAACCTGGTGAACTTGGACATTCAGAGGCAGTGTAGCAACTGGCTCATGTACACAGACAACCCTCTCCTCTTACCTCCCAACACTCAGACTTGTGAGAGATGCACTTATATATCCAAATTGGAAGCCATGTACTCTCAAGCCAAGACTGGAATAGTTGGTCAAGAGGAGGTCAACACCTGCACCACATCACATGCAAAAGATAGCCCTCCAGAACACCCACCATCACAGCACTCACATAAAAACACAAACCACACACCCACCTTCTCAGAGGCTCTCAATAGAAATCTACCCAAACAGCAGAGACCTCCAAGGCAGAAATGTACTTGACCAGCACAACACAGCACAAACTACAAGACACATAGATCACCTACACAGTGTGTCCCTCAACCTAAGCCCCTAAGGCAAAGCAGCTTGCCCAATACACTAATCATAGGTGACCTGATAGTGAGGCACACTGATTGTCCCACTCACTAGATTGAATAAGGAGAAGGTAACAGTCAGCTGTCTATCAGGTGCCAGAATCTGGCACATAACACATGCACGCAGGTCATTCCATAACAAGTACAAGTATGACTCTGTCACTGTCCATGCGGGTGTGAATGACATGAGACATACCTCCCTGGACTACATGAAATGAGACATGAAGGAGCTCTCAGATTATGTGGCCGAGGCAGATATGACCCTAACCCTGAGCAGCATCCTACCATTGCACAGAATGATACCACAATACAAGCAGAAAATGATTGACTTCAACAATTGGCTAAGTTTCTGGTGTCATTCTAAGGGGATCCAGTATCTGTCTGCTTGGGATGACATGACTGACAGACCTCGATGCTTTGCCAGAGATGGTCTGCATCTGTCACCTCTGGGATTCCAGATACTGGCTAAGGCTCTTGCCACCCCTATAGTGCCTTTTTTAGGTGAAGTTCCAAAGACCAAATTACCACCATAACAACTAAAAATAAATGCAATCTGAGGGTCATGCTGCTCAACACTAGAAGTCTAAATCTCAAGATGCACTTGCTCAAAGCACTCCTCAAAATGGAAAACATCGACATTTGTTCTGTAACGGAGACCTGATTTAAAGAAACAAAAAGCACCCCTGCACTAGCAGGCTATAATTCATTCCATACCTTTCGGCCCCAGAACATGGACCAAAGCTCCAAAGGTGGTGGTGTCTCCATATTCATAAAAGATATGCAAACCTCCAGACTAGTAGCCCAGCATAACACATCTCAGATACTTCAGGTACAACTAACAGTGGGTAAGATGGTGACTCAAGCCGTAGCCTGCTATAGGTCCCCAACCATGTCCCAAGACCCTCACTCCATGTTCGTAAGCACCCTGGAAATTATTAGAGTCCAACCCAACACTCTCATAATAGGTGACTTCAACTACCCCTCCATCAACTGGGAAAACTACTCATGCACCAATACACTGGCCCAGCACTTCCAGGAATTCATCAATTCCAATGCCCTGGACCAGCTCATTCTTACCCCCACTAGAGGAAGCAACATCCTTGACCTGGTTATAACTAACATGGGCAACCATTGCTCTACACCAATAGTCAATTCCTCCCTGGTTATATCCGACCAAAAACTAATCTCCATGGAAATTCACATCTCACCCACATCCCCCGCAAAGGTAACCACCATGAAAAATGTCTCCAAAGCCGACTGTGGGCTCCCAAAAACAGAAGTGGCTAACTTTACAGCACCCATGTCAATGGAAAATAGATGCACAATGGTCAAATCATGCAACAATGCACTGTATGAATAAGTACATAAATGCATGGAACTAGCCATACTCAATAGAACCAAGATGTTCTCCTCCAAAAACAGGAAGTCACTCTGGTGGTCCCCTACCATTAATAAACTCTACAACAGAAGGAAGAAACTGTTACAGAAAAAGGTGAAGTCCCAAGACTGGAAAAACTCCCTTATTAGCCTCAACAAAAAGTTGAGATCCCTCATCAAAACCTCTAAAGCCAGCTATGAAGGCAGACACTAAAAACAACCACAAAGCCTTTTATAGTTATAACAAGAATCTCCATGTCAATACCCAGGTTTGCTCTGAGTTACTGCACAATGGTACCTCCTATACTGAGTCAACAGATATTGCCAACGTACTAGCTGACAGATTCAGTGCCAACTTTACCCTTCCTTCCCCCCTAAAGGACCATTCACAATACCGGAGGAATGCCAGGCACCCAGCATTATTGCAGCACAGGTTAAAGCTGCATTGTCCAAGGTCAAGAATACAGCTTCCATGGGACCCAACAATATCCCTGGATGTGTTCTACGTGAACTACAAAGTGAACTGGCACCACATCTGTGTCCCTTGTTCAATCAAAGCTTCATCTCAAACTTTGTCCTTACCGAATGGCGCATTGCTACAGTCATCCCTCTCCATAAAGGGGGAGTGACTACAGACCCTAGGAATTATTGCCCCATTTGCCTGATGAGTCTGATATGTAAGGCTACAGGTTCATAGGTTCATGGGTAGGTACTAGGCTATCGGCCCAAGGGCCTACATAAGCCTAGCCAGCAAGGTACCATAGCTAACTCCACCCAAGAAAGTTATTTTCCTGTGCCACTGTCCAGCAGAGACACAGAAGTGACCCCTGGGGTGTATTTCCTATTTTCCATCCACTCATCAAGATTTTTCTTGAAGAGTGCTAATGAAGAACTTTGCTTGACATAGATGGGTAGCTTGACATAGATGGGTAGCTTGTATAGGAAGTCCCTGTGACAGGAATCTATCCCTTCAGCATGTCCTGTTTATCGTGGTGACAAGGTTTAGGTCTCTAGAGCATGTAGCTTGGAGGGATTGGGATTTCTTTAGGTGTAGCATGTCCAACAGCTCTGGGTTTGACATAGCTTTATATGTTAGGCAGAGATCACCTCGGAGTAGGTGATATGCTACGGAGTAAAGCTGGAGTTTTTTGAGGCGGTCAGTGTAGGGCATTTGTTTGAGGCCAATAATCCTCTTTGTGAGGTACTTCTGTGGCCTTTCCAGCTGCTGCAGATGTCCTGTGAGGTACATTCCAAAAGGGGCATTGTACTCTATAATGGGTCTATTGAGGGACGAGTAGAGGGGAACAATGACCTCTTTTTTCCTGGATGAGGACCCTTTTATGATGAGGTGTGCCACATAGAAGGACTTCCTGACTACTGTGGTGATGTGACTATCAAAGGAGAGACTACTGTCCACCTGGGTCCCAAGGTCTCTTATCACGCATTCGGTGTTAAGTAGATTGCTGCCTATGTGGTAGTTCATGGGTACAGAGTTTTTACCAAAGGGGATGACACTGCACTTTTTGGCATTGAGCTTGAGGCCATGGCTCTGACACCAGGCATCTGTCTCAGTGAGGCTCTTCTATAGGATGTCCACATCATTTGGGGACTTGACTATGGCTCCTAGTTTGCAGTCATCTGTGAACTTTGTCAGTCAGAGGCCTTCTGTGTTTGGTATCTACTTCTCTGAATTACAGGCTAACAGGAGAGGTCCCAGGACGGAACCCTGTGGCACAACACTTGTCACTGCCTTGAGATCAAAGCGCATCTTCATGGACCTAATTAACAAGGATATAGGGAATCTCCAAACTCTAGATCTCATGCAATTTGATTTTGTGAAAGGTAGATCATGCCTGTTCAACCTGGCTGACATCTTTGAGTCAGTCACCAGAGCTGTGGATGAGGGCAAGGCAGTTCATACAGCCTACCTTGATCTGGCAAGGCCTTTGATACAATTCTCCACTTAGGAATTATTGATAAACTCACCAAACTAGGCATCAGCCCTTATATCAATAGGTGGGTTGCAAATTGGTTCACAGATAGAACCCACAGCGTGAAAGTAGCAGACTCCAAGTCAGACTGCCAACCAGTCATGAGTGGAGTCCCACAGTGATCGGTCCTGGGTCCTCTCCTGTTTGGCATCTACTTCTCAGAAGTCCAGGCCAACACAGAAGGACTATGGCTGACCAGGTTCGCAGACGACTGCAAGCTGGTAGCCATTATTAACTCCTCAAGTGATGTAGACATCCTACAGAAAGGCCTCACTGAGACCAATGACTGGTGTTGACATCATGGCTTTAAGCTTAATGTCAAAAAATGCGTCATCCCCTTTGGAAAAAACGCAATTCCCACTACCACATCGATGGGAGCCCACTGAACACTGAATGCGTTAGTAGAATTCTGGGGACACAGGTTGACAGCAACCTCTCCTTTGACCACCACATTGCCACTGTTGTCAGACAGTTCTTCTATGTGGCACATGTCATTACCAAGGATTGTCCATCGAGGAAGGAAAAGATCATCATCTCTCTCTACACTTCCCTCATTAGGCCAGTCATCGAGTATAATTCCCCATTTGGCATGTACTGTACCTCACTATACACATGCAACAGCTGGAAAAGCCACAGAAGTACCTAACAAAGAGGATCCTAGGCCTTAAAGACGTGTCTTACAAGGACAGACTCAAAAAACTCCAGCTATTCTCTGTCTCATATCGTCTACTAAGAGGCGAACTCTGCTTGACTTACAAAGCCATGTCTGACCTAACTCTGTTAGAAATGCTACATCTAAAGAAATCCCAATCCCTCCACACCACAATCTCCAGAGACCTCATCCTCATTACCACAATCAACAGAACATGCTGGAGGGACAGGTTCATAACCCAGAGACTGCCCATGCTCTGGAACAGACTTCCCATACGTGTCAAGCAGAGCACCTCACTGGCCCTCTTCAAGAGAAATCTTGATGAGTGGATGGGAAATAGAAAGTTCACCCCGGGGATCACTCCAGTGACTCTACTTGATAGAGGCACTGGGAGCTAATGCCGGGTGGCACAATGCCAGGGCACTTCTATGGGCTAGGCTTATAAAGGCTCCAGGGCCATTAGCCTAGTACACACCTATGAACCTATAAATAATATCATACTATGGATTTAGCCTTCAATCTTTCTGTTTTGAAGAGCTAACAATGAACTTGGCAGAAGGAATGTAAAGATGACTGCCTTATTTCAAAACATTTAGTTACATGCATTACCATCTTTAGCTTGCAGATGTTGCAGCCAAGATGGAAATGGAAAAGAGTAAGGCTGCATAGCACTGCCTATGTCAGTTAGTTAGAAAGGGAGCAGATTGGCATTATCAGAGCTGACCAATGAAGTAAGTTTATTAAGTACATGTATAAAAACACTGCTGGCATGCTCTAATGCTTATTTTCTTTTAGTGTGAGAATGCATTTTTTATTTTGTACTTGGCATTTCTCAGCCCTTTAAAATATTAACATCTTTTATTTTATTCATGTAAAGGTCTGCTTTCAGCATGGGTCTTGCTTTATCATGTCCTCGTATTATCCAATTATAAGTATAATACATGCTCACCATAAAGATGGGGCATTGTTATACTGACATTTCCATTGTTACAAAGGATTCCAATGGCTTCCGAGTACTTGCTGACTATCTGTATTGTTATTCAGTATCTACAGCATTTCAAGAGTTTGTCTCAGTTGCAGCTGTGCCATTATGTTCATCATTCAGATTATCAGAATGCTGACAGAACAGCATATGTAGCTCTCTTCTGCCAACTGCACTTAATACAAAATATATTGTACTCCCTACTGATTACATCAGGAAATTGGATAATGTGCCACTGTCCCTTTATACAGTCTCTTTTCTCATCCCATATATCATTATCAGACACCCTCTGAAGAAAACTATGGGACAGAACCACACATTATAGAGTGCTGAATAAAAAAAAAATCTAGAATGGGATGGTAACATATCTCCATGTACAGAAAGCATGGCCATTCGAAAGGCAAGTGTGGTTTATAGAATAGGAATTTACTCAAAACCAATGTAGGAAGACTGTGAAAAAATGCTTAAGGAAAATGTACAAAAGTTGCATGGTATGTACAGTAAAGCCTTCAGTAACCTCTGTCTACTCTAAGAGAACAAGTGATTCTGCTTTCCTTTTTCAAGGAAATGTGACATACGTTTGACCAGCTGTGAATATCTTAGGAAATTTGGTCATAGAATAAGCGGCAAACAATATATATTTCTTTTGTGATGACTGGTAATGCCTTTCCAAGAAGGAGCATCTCTTGAATTAGTTAAAAACTTAATATGTTTATGACATCCTTTGGTTTGAGGCACGTTAAAGAAATGATTCAACAATTTCATAATTTTAATTCTGGTGCTTAATAACTTTTCAAAATAGAAGCTTTTATAATTGTTAAACTGAAAGCTTTGTCTCCCCTTGGTCTTAAAAAGAAATATTTGTTTTCTTATTCCAGTTTTCAGGTACTATCAGGCTATCAGGTAACAAATGGATGGTGCACGTATTTATGTGTGTGTGTGTCTGGGGGGGGGGGGGTGTTGTAAGCAATTACTATTTATACCAGTATTTTCTCACTGGAAATTATCTTGCTTTTTCATTAAGGTGACTAATGACGACTGTAAGAACTTAGGTTATGTCACTGAAGAATCAGACATAGAGGATGTAAATATGATTTTTGACAGCGATCAGCCAAAAGTTACTAAAGAGTCAAGCAAGCAGAATAATGTAGAATGAAACTGTAAGATCAGCATGGAGGAAACAGCATGTAATATTCTCCAAAAGTAGAGACCTGCATGAGGCCACTATGTTTTCAATACACCACAGAAACATTTATTCATTTGTAGTGAAACTGTTTTAAAGTGTTTCCATCATTACTGCACTATGACCCACACTTTATTACATAATACTGCAGCTATAACAAATCTATGTACCTTTAACGTTTGTATCGAGATCTAAAATAAATGAATTGTGATAAGCTGAATGCTTGATATTTCCTTCATATTTCAGTGTATAACTTCAAAGATAGGAATGCTCCAGATTTAAGGATGCTCAAAAGATCAGATATATAAAGGTATAATTAAAATATTAAATCTTATTTCAGTTCCAATTCATTCCCTTCAAAATGTACAATAAAGTTAATGGCAAATCATTTTTCTTATTACAGAAGTATAGTAATTTGTGTGTGTGTGTGTGTGTGTGTGTGTGTGTGTGTGTGTGTGTGTGTGTGTGTGTGTGTGTGTGTGTGTGTGTGCATGCGCATGTGTGTATGTGTGTAAATGTATTTATTTATCCTTTTTTTTCATTTGAAGTGCATGTTAGATAATCATAAAAGTTCATTTTTATCAACTAACATTTTCATTGATTGAAAGGCTTAAAAGCAGGTGAGATTGCTGAGTACAGGCATTAAGAGAGTTTTCCCTTTTTGTCAGTATTGTGAAATCATGGAGTTTGTAGATGCATATTTATACTTATAAGGGTATTGAGGACACCCCCCCCTCCAGTGAAAACATGAAAAAAGTTAATTTTATGACTGTTTTAAGTAGAAAATGTGCAGTTGAATCAATTTGCTTTCAATTAATTTGTGATCAACATAACTGCTCCAGTTGAAAGTTATATCAATCACGTATTGTATCACTATGTGTGTGTTTGTGTGTGTGTGTGTGTGGTTTCACTTCTAAATCTCAAAGACCATATTACTGAGTCTTAAAATCTTGAGTCAACGATAACAAAATATCATAATCCTGAACTGCGTATTTCATACATAAGTAAATACTTGACCAACTGGAAACCACAGCGAGGCCAACATGCCTTGATCTCCACTGTAGAATGATCCCTGAGTTGGTATATTTAGTTGGGAGGTGTGGGGGGCATAGCCCATCAGCTCAGTGAGTTGTATTTACCTCAGCATGAATTTTGGTGTAGTGTGGAATCCACCATTCAGGATTCCAATGTTTTATTATTTTTATCTTGAGAGGTATATATATATATATATATATATATATATATATATATATATATATATATCGAGTGAGGTTTTCTTTTTTGTTTTCTTTTTTCATTATACATTCATTTGTTGAACATTTTTATTGCTGCATGAAAAAAAAAGCCGTCTCATAAGATCAAAACTGAGCTTGTCACACAAGGGGAATTTACTATTTTCCCAGTGTAGTGTGATCTCAGAGTTGGTAGATATAGTTATCAGGGGGTGTGGGGAGTTCAATTAAAATTTCCCCTGCAAAGAATAGGAGACCTGGTTAGTCTTTTTTTTTTGTCACTTTTTGAGCATTTCTGAGCAATAAATTGTACTTTGATATGTTGCTTTTTTGATAAAGCAGCATATACCCATACCCAAAGCAAAAATAAGGTGCACAATCTCCCTACAGATGTGCAGATGAAAAATATAGTCCTAAAAAAACATTGGGGAACACCTGAGTTGGTTTAAAAAGGTACAAATTGATAGCAACTTGCAAAGCTTTGTTGGACCTATGCCCTTTGTATATTTTCCATGTGTCAACTGCAGTTAATGCAAACATGTTTAAATGGAATATTTTACATTTATTAATATTAGTACAACTTTTTGAATCAGACAGTTAATTACATGCAGGACTAACTGAGTGTTCAATATTATAACCTGTTCCAGTAACACCTTTTAAGTTGGACAGACATCAAGAGAATGCAAGGTTAGAATTGTGGTGTAACTAAGTGACATCAGGTATATGAGGGACCATAGTGTACTGCATAAACAGTTACAGGAATTTATTGCAGTTGTATATACATTTAGGTATTGACAGACTACATGCTAATAATGCATCTGCCTTTTAGAAACATGAGAAAATAGATATTCTAGAAAAGGAATAGATTATTAATTTAACTGCCCTCTATAAACCTGTATTAAATGAATATTTTAACCTTTGATACCATAAATATTATGAATAGTGATAAGACGGCAGAGTAATCCATTGTTTTTAGTACTAAGTACATGAATTGTTTTACCTTGGATATTTTACTGTAATATTTTACTTTTTATTTAAACATTCCCGTATTTGACTTTTTTTGTATTTAGAGCTTTATGCATACTGGTATAAAATGCAATGTCAGCTAGTGATTTTTATTTTTCACTGCTAGGTTAAGTCACATGTTTAAATGTGCCTATGCAAGAGAAGTAATGACAAATTCACAGTGTTGACAGTATAACTCAACTAATCATTTTTTTATGTTTTGGTGAGCTGCACATTAAAAGGATATTGAGCTTTTTGTACTAAGCAAGTGCTGGATTTCTTTTTCTGACTCTATATATCTATATCTTTCTATCTATCCATCTGTCAGGCTATTTAAATAGACACTATAATAGCATTCCTCACACATCAGCTCATGAATCCAGAATCATGCCCTTACTTTTTTGGCAGATGAAACAGAAGAACCTGTTACAGCCTTAGATCTCAGTCCTTCTCCTCACACTCTTTACTTAAGCTAGGATATAAACTTTAAAGTATTAACCAGTTTGTTAACCTGACTTCCAAAATGTCTGAACCAAACCTAAAGATTTAAAATATCCACTTGCTTATGCTTCAGAAATGGCAGCATTACATAGTTTATTCAATTACCTCTATCCATTTGTACAGTATAATGCTGTTAGGGTAATCACTCCATTCTTTCATTAATTCATATATCAGGACACAACACTTCACATTCCTAATTGTTCCATCCATTCTGCACATCTTTACTAATCATGTTCAGTCCTCTGTTCCACTCAGTTATATGAACATGATAGTCTTCAGATTTACTTCTCTCTGTATGCCATCTAGTATATATATATATATATATATATATATATATATATATATATATATAGAGAGAGAGAGAGAGAGAGAGAGATACAGTGGATATAAAAAGTGTACACACCCCTGGTAAAATGCCAGGTTTTTGTGATATAACAAAATGAGACCACAATAAATAATTTCAAAAGTTTTCCCACATTTAATGTGACCTATAACCTGTACAATTCAATTGAACAACAAACACATCTGTTAGGGGAAAATATAAAAAATGAAAAACGTACAATGCACTGGTTGGGTAAGTGTCAACACCCTTAAACTAATATTTTGTTGAAACACCATTTGATTTATTTACAGCATTTAGTCTTCATGGGTACACACCTGCCATCAATTAAAGAGACTCTGATTAACCCCAAATAAAGTTCATCTGTCTTAGAAGACTTTTTCTGACATTTACTCAATTGCCTGCTACAACAAAAGCTATGGTTACAAAGCATTAAAGGGATCTCATCCTTGAAAGGTATCAGTCAGGAGAAGGGTATAAAAAAATTCCACAGTATTGGATATACTATGGAACACAGTGAAGACAGTCATCAAAAAGTGCAGAAAATATGGGACAATAGTGATGTTGCAAAGAACTAGACATCCCTCCAAAACTGATGAAAAGACAAGACAAAAACTGGTCAGAGAGGCTGCCTAGAGACCTACAGCAACACTGAAGGAGCTGTAGGAACTTCTGGCAAGTACTGGTTGTGTACTACATGTGACAACAATCTCCTGAATTTTCCATATGTCTGGGCTATGGGGTAGGGATGCAAGAAGGAAGCCAAGATCCGGCTAAAATTTGCAAAACAATACATCAAGTCTCCCAGAAGCATGTGGGAAAATGTGTTATGGTCTGATGAGACCAAGATTTAACTTTTTGGCCACAATTCTAAAAGGTACGTTTGGTGCAAAAATAACACTTTGCATTACCAAAAGAACACCATACACACAGCGAAGCATGGTGGTGGCAGTATTAAGCTTTGGGGTTACTTTTCTTCAGCTGGAACTGGGGTTTTAGTCAAGTTGGAAGTAATTATGAACAGTTCCAAATACCAGTTACTTTTGGCCCAAAACCTTCAGGTATCTGCTAGAAAGCTGAAGAAGAAGAAGAATTTCACCTTTCAACAAGACAATGACCCCAAGCATGCGACCAAATCAACAAAAGAATGTCTTCACCAGAAGAAAATTAAAGTTTTGAATGGCCCAGCCAGAGCCCAGACCTAAATCCAATAGAAAATCTGTGGAGTAACCTGAAGAGGGCTGTGCACAAGAGATGCCCTCGCAATCTGACAGATTTGGAGTGCTTTTGCAAGGAAGAGTGGGCAAATATTGCCAAGTCAACATGTAGCATGCTGATAGACTCCTACCCAAGTAGACTGAATGTTGTAATTAAATCAAAAGGTGCTTAAACAAAGTATTAGTTTAAGGGTGTGCACACACAACAAAGTATTAGTTTAAGGGTGTGCACACTTATGCAGCCAGCATATTGTATGTTTTTAATTTTTTATGTGGTGCCATTTGTTTACATCACAAAAACCTGGCATTTTAACAGGGGCTGTGTACCCTTTTTATATCCACTGTGTGTGTGTGTGTGTGTATATATATATATATATATATATATATATATATATATATATATATATATATATATATATACTTTGCTACAAAGTGCAGTGTATATACAGATGCAGCCAGAGGGCCTCCCTCCCCCACCTTGATATCTCTATATGACAGCTATAGTCAGATAAGTACTGTTTGGCAGTCTGGATATTTCCTTATACTGCTTATTAATACAGCTAGAAACATGTTGCTAAAACAAGTGTTCCATCCATAAAATACAAAGCAAAATTTACAAACTGCACTTAGAAAAATGCTAGCAATCCAATTGTTGTTTTCTGTAACTATTTTAAAATACTGGGATTTCCAATGTAAAATGTTACTTTTGTGGTAGGAATCTCTTCCCATCCATCAGACTTTTTAGAATAATGTTTATCAGTACATAAAAGTGCTTTGTTGTTAAGAGTTTGTGCTAATTTGTCTTTTATTTTTTTAATTTATCTATAGAGAATAAAAAGTATTGCATGTTGTAAATACAGTATGTAAACATGCTCACATGACCTTTTGTAACATAAAACATTCAATTAAACACATTCATCTCAGCATAAACAGTTGAACAGTACCCACATTAAAGAAGAAATAAATTACTTGTAAACCATTGACCTAACTACTGAGAAAAGACATTTCCTCTCAAATATCTACTTTACTTTTTCAAATCATATGTTAATTATCAGAAGTCTATTAATTTTAAAACACCTGTACAGTCCAAGACATGACCTGTATCACAGTCATCTATATGGACAGAGTATAGTATCTGCTTTTAACATGCATGCTGTCCATGATATACTTTGAATCTCAAACAGTTAAATAATTAAGGAGTAGAAGGGTTTACTTTAGAGTTCACCCCCCCATACACAATATGAGCCATTGGTATGCTAATTTGATCACAAAACTGTGACACAATCAGAATGCATTGCAAAAATGTGGTCACAAATTTAACTAAATAAGTAATCTATATGAAACAGCATACACAACCCAAAAAGTTGATGAAACACTGTGAGTGATCAAACAACAAGCACCGTAAAATGTTAATAAGTAGAAGAATTTGTCTGTGCCATAGACATTGATATGCATCAAAGCCCTTTGACTGAGAAACTAGTGAATTAGTTAACCACTTTCTTGCCAACTTAATTTGGTGGACAGGAAATCTGTTGACTTTCCTTTTATGACCATGCTATGAAGCACCATACTCTGAAGACTTTATGGACCACAATTCTTATGTATGCTGTAAACTTCCTGTAGAAAATCAAACTTGCAAAACTGCCCTTCTGGCAGTACTATCAGGGACAATGGACATTATTTTGTAAATAATTCTAGATCATAGCAAATATTAATATGATTCACAGGCTTGTTTTACAAATTTAAGAAAACTATTATGTGCTATGCTTCAAAAATTTAACCACAGTGCACCCTGCTGGGAAAACAGCAGAAATGTGTATAATCTCTATGCCTATGTAATGTATGTTTTCATGGTAGAAAACTGGGATATACAGAGTTAACTTGCAAAATAAGCTGATATAAAAATAATTTTATGACTGTGTGTGATCTCAAGCTAAGAAACAGAATGTACAGGCTAGGAGCTTCTTTCTATTGTCTTAAGACAGAGATAACTACTAGGTTTCACATGTAAAGTGTCTTTTATTGCTGTGACTTCCTGGCAGCTGCAGATCACAAAAAAATGTTACATTTTAAGTTCTTTGAGCCTGGGAAACTTAAGCAGAAGTAAAAAGAATGATGTACTCTGAAATGGCTCAGCAGTAATGTGCATTATCATTTTAAGAACTATCTCAAGAGAAAGAGATTGCATTTTGTATTTTGTTCTGAATCTGACAACAACTCACTAGCACTGTGCCTTGCTCTGTAAGTAGGATTTAGATCTTAGTATTTCTCTTAGAGATAGATAGGAATATAGCCTTAGTGTAGATGTTTTCTATATTTATATGAGACTATTCTACAATGTTGTTTTAAAGTATTTCCTGTGATTTCTGAACTCTCTATTGTCACTGTGTTGAATTAATGAGTATTGTCTTGTGTTTTTATTATTTATTATTAAATATTTTAAACCTTTTATCAGTGTTTGTTAGATGATTTAAGCTCTTAGTGTACTTGCATATATTTGGTGATACTGTACAAGCCACTCCAGGAGCCTTGCTTTTTGTCACACTTACCAATTGGATAATAATAGCATTGCACAATAGAATTGGACACCTTTTAGTAAGGGCCTTTACAGTAGCTGATAAGGG
This sequence comes from Protopterus annectens, assembly GCF_019279795.1. Classification (NCBI taxonomy): domain Eukaryota; kingdom Metazoa; phylum Chordata; order Ceratodontiformes; family Protopteridae; genus Protopterus; species Protopterus annectens. The sequence goes on from NC_056738.1 coordinate 227,800,430, forward strand.
TGGTTGGTAGCAGTTGGTACTACCTTATCGTCTGGGCAGAAGGAGGAATAGCTAATTAACCCATGCCAGCCTTCCCCTCAAGTGTCTGTGTGTTGTATATAACTCAAATCTCAAAGTGTGAGTGTGTCAGCTACTTGGACAGGGACACAAAGCACTGGTTGGACAGAGAGGGTGCTGGAGGTTTTGGCTTGACCACTCTGCTGAGATCTGTACCCTATAGCTGTGCCAGTGGAGAGTTTTATTGGGGATCTGGAGAGAAAGGGAGAAACCATCCTCAGACTGACTGTGATCTCTGTGTGCTCTTAAGGGAAACTGTACTTTACTGTGTGTGTACTTGTTATTCTCCCAGTGTGGATGCCCCTCACTGGTGGTAGTGGTGAGGATTGAGGCTCCTTGATTACTGGGCCAGTGCAAGGGCATCACAAACTAATTGGTGGCAGTGGTGGGATATCCACATCAAATATTTATTGTTTGATAGTGGTGAGTTAGCCACATCATATAGTAATTGGCTTGCAGTGGTGTGGATAGTGAATTACTGTAGCCTGTGTACAGTGATCACTGTAGGTGTTTTTGAACTCTAAATCAGCCATTCAGTGAACATTCAGAGTCCAGATCACAATTGTTTTATTTCTTTTGTTAGCTTATTTAGTCAGAGAGAGCAGGCAAGCATGTCGGTAGAGGAGTATGGGAAGCTGAGAAGGAGCCAGTTGGCTGAGATGTCCCAAGTTAATGGACTGGTGCATGGAAACCTGACTAAGGGAGTCATGATTGCAGCTTTGGTCACAGCTGCATCTGAGAATAGCAACCAGGAAGATGATCAGACTGGCTGTGGAGATGTACAACCTTTCTACAGAGGATTTAAAAATCCATCTGGAGCTAAAGAGACTTGAGTTGGAAGCCAAGCATTTGGAAATAGAAGCAGCAGAGAGACTAAGGCATCTAGAGACTGAGGAAAATGAGAAACAACATGAAAAGGAGATGCTGGCTCTTCACCAGAGTGATGGAGGTAATGGGGAGGGAGTATCCAAACCCCAGAAGCAACATGAGTCAGTAAATTTCTTCCACAGTTTACAGAGGGGGATAATTTTGATATTTTCATTCATATGTTTGAGAGGGTATCTAAACAGTATAATGTTGACCAAGGGCTTTGGGTATAGTTCCTGACCCCCCCCTTACTCCATAGTAAAGCTATAAATGTTCTATCTAAACTGTTCGATCATGAATTTTTAAAATATAATGTAAAGAACTGTTTGCTAGAATTTTTTGAGCTAACACCTTAAGCTTATAGGAAAAAGTTTCATGAGCATAGACGCAAGGCAGATGAAAGTGTGTGTGAATACATTGCTGCACTAAGCACTTATTTTCATAGGTGGGCAAGTGGATGTCTGGTTACCACTTTTGAATGGCTGATAGACCTTTTGGTGAGGGAACAAGCCCTTAGCACTTTGCCCGAGGACGCAAGGATCTGGTTAGCTGATAGACAATGCTCTACTGCAGATGAGTTGGGGAAGAAGAGAGACCTATACCTAGCAAGCTGGGCATCACTGCACAAGAAAGGGACAGCAAGTGTTGCACATGGGTCTAAAGGAACCCATGGTGGGCAGCCCAGACTATGCCAATAGAATCTGCCAGCAGCAGGGGAAGCCACTAGTTCAGGTACATGTCTAGGATCTAGGGTTAAATGTTTTGAATCCAACCAGTGGGGCCATATGGCATATAGATGTCCACAGAGGCAAGGTGGGGAACAAAAGGTGGGAGAGCCAGTAAGTGAGAAATACAAAATGCCAATAGTAGGTTGTCTTGAGACAGCAGGGGTACCAAACTACCATCCTGCAGATGTCCTGATAGGGAAGTATTTTGATAATGCAGTACTATGTGTTAATGCAGTTACACACACAGTCAGGCTTGGAGACAAGCATGTGGTTCTGGTAGCCTGGGGGAGACCCAGGCAGACAGCACACTTGCAGCCAGGACTGGTGAGGTGGTTACTTCAGGGAGGGAGCTACCCTGTAGCAGTGAGACTGAAGGTGAGCCACAGGTGCTTGTGGGCACTGATGTTCCCTTGGACAGAGAGACTGCAAAAGTATAGGTGAGTAGTAGTACCCAGGCTGACAGTGAGGCACCGCTGTCGGGGGATACCAGACTTCCTGTGGAAGGGGAGATGGGGAGGGTTACAAAGAGAGAGTTGAGGCAGGCTCAACTCTCTGACCCTACATTACAAGGCCTAAGGCAGGTAGCTAGTGAGGCACCTGATTCTCAAGGGAAGGGAGGATCTGTATACTGGAACAAAGGGTTACTGTAGAGACAGTGGACCCATGAGGATTGGCTAGAAGGTGAGAGGATACAGCAGTTGGTAGTGCCTGGAGCCTGCCATCTGGCACTTCTAGCCATAGCCCATGATATTCCCTTTGCAGGTCATATGGGCATAAAGCATAGAAAGAGATGTATTATGCAGAACTTTTATTGGCCTGGGGTTTCCAGATATGTAACAGGGTACTGCAGGACCTGTGAGCAGTGCCATAAAGTAGCAAAGGCAGGTGACAAGGTAAAAGCTCCTTTAATGCCTTTGCCTGTTTTTGAAGAGCCATATCAGAAGGTAGCTATGGATCTTGAGGGCCCTCTGAGTACCCCAAGTTACACAGGGAAAAAGCATATACTAGTGGTAGTAGATTATGTTACAAGATACCCTGAGGCAGTGGCTTTGTCCTCCATTGAGGCGGAATAGGTGGCAAATACTTTGTTAGAGATTTTCAGCAGGATAGGCTTCCCAAAAGAAATACTGACTGACAAAGGTGCTGTTTTCATGTCAGACCTGCTGACTTGTCTGTGGAAGTACTGTGGGGTGAAGTACCTAAAACCACCCTCTACCATCTGCTGACTAATGGTCTTGTTGAGAGGTTAACCTCTACACTCAAGTCCATGCTACGGGCATTTGAAGTCCAGTTTAAGAGGAATTGGGAAAATATTTGCCCCATATGTTGTTTGCTAACAGGGAGGTTCCCCAGGAATTAACAGTTTTTTCACCTTTTGAGTTGCTGTATAGGCATAGGGTGAAGAGTCCTCTAGACTTAATTTGTGATGAGTGGGAAGGTGAGTGTAAATCCCACAAGGAGTCTGTTGTGGCATATGTCCTAAACCTCAGGACAAGGTTCAGGGTACTCATGGGCTTGGCCCAGGAGAACCTGGCAGAAGCCCAACAACAGATAAAGGTCTCTAATATGACAGGAATGTTCGAGCTAGGGAGCATGCTGTAGGGCAGCAAGTAATGGTTTTCATTCCTGTCAGACACAACAAGCTGCAAGCAGTTTGGGAGGGATCCTAAAAGGTGGTGAGGAAATGTCAGTGATGCTAACTATGTGGTAGAACTGCTAGGCAGGAGGCAGAAGCACAAATTGTACCATGTTAACATGAAACCTTACCACGATAGGGAGGCCCTTGTGCTGAGTATTTGCAGTGGATTGCAGGAGGAGTCTGAGGGAGATCTGGTGACTGATCTCCTCAATGAGGCTCAGACCGACACCTCAGTGGAAGGGGTAGCAATGTCCCTGCACCTATCTCCTACCCATGTTCAGGAAATCTGAGCAGTGTTACAGGAGTTTGCAGACGTTCACTGGGAAACCTGGGTGAACCCATTTGGTGCACCACCAGGTGGATACAGGACCCCAAAGGCCTATTAAGCAGGCCCCTTGTAAGGTACCTGAGAGAGTCAAACAGACTCTGAGGGAAGAGATACAGAACATATTGGAACTAGGGGTAATTCAGGAGTCCAACAGTCCCTGGGCGTCCACAGTGGTGCTGGTGCCAAAGACGGATGGCAGCACCAAGTTTTGTGTAGACTACAGGAAATTAAATAGTCATACAGAGTCAGATGCTTATCACATGCCTTGGACAGATGAATCCCTAGAGCACCTGGGTGGGGCTTAGTATCTTACCACCATTGATCTTAGTAAGGGTTACTGGCAGGTGCCCTTGACTTCTAGTGCTAGAGAGAGGTCAGCCTTTGTGACTCTTTTTGGGTTGTATGAGTTCACAAAGATGACCTTTAGGATGAACATGCCTCAGCAAATTTCCAGAGGTTGGTAGGTCATATCCTAGCAGGAGCAGGAGATTTTGCCCTTGCTTACCTGGATGATATTGCCATCTACAGCCATTCCTGGCAAGAGCACCTTCAGCATGTCAGGGAGGTGCTGGGCAGACTACAGAGGGCAGGGTTGACCATTAAGCTCAATAAATGTCAGGTGGGTAGGGCAGAAGTCTGCTACCTGGGACACAGAGTGGGGAGTGGTAAGATCAGGCCAGAACCAGCCAAAATGGAAGCCATTCAGGCACGGCCTGCATCTGTTACTGAAACATGAGGTGAGCCCATTCTTAGGGACAGCAGGGTACTGCAGAAGGTTTGTCCCCCATTATAGTACCATAGCTGCTCCCCTCACAGACCTGACAAGGAAAAACAGGCCATATAATGTAGTGTGAACCCCTGCATGTGAGCAGGCATTCCAGAAGCTTAACGAAGCTTTGAGAGGACCCCCTGTATTAGCCAGTCCAGATTACAGCAAATAATTTGTTGTGCAGGTAGATGCTTTGAACCATGGGGTGGGGTTGTACTTAGCCAGATTTCCTCAGAGAGAGAAGAGTAACCAGTGGTTTATCTCAGCTGTAGGCTCCAACCCAGGGAAGAATGCTATGCAGATGTAAAAACGGAATGTCTAGCCATAGTATGGGCCCTGCAGAAACTTCAGCCTTATCTGTATGGAAGGGAATTCACTGTAGTTACAGATCACAATCCGCTAACATGCTTACTTTGAGCCAGACAGCAGAATGCCAAGTTGCTAAAATGGAGTTTCGGGTTGCAAGCATATGATATGTCAGTGCAGCACCACAGTGGGGTTAGCAATGCCAACGCAGATGGGCTCTCAAAACAGGGAATCGGGTAAGGTATACCCAGATAGACTCAACCCTTTCAAGAAATATTTCTCAAGGGACACTTAAAAAACTAGCTTGAGTTTTCGGGGGGTGTGATAAAATGTGAAGGCTGCCAGCTTAGCTAGATAGAATTTTGTACATAATTCTAGGTTATTGTAAATATTAATATGATCCACAGGTTTGTTTTACAAATGGAAGAAAACTGTTATGTGCTGAGCTTCAAAAATGTAACCACAATGCACCCTGCTGGGAAAACAGCAGAAATGTGTATAAACTCTATGCCTATGTAATGCATGCTTTTATGGAAGAAAACTAGGACATACAGAGTTAACTTGCAATCTCTAAGAAAATAAGCTGATAAAAAAATAATTTTATGACTGTGTGTGATCTTAAGCTAAGGGACAGGATGTCTGGGCTAGGAACATCTTTCTATTGTCTTAAGACAGAAATAATTACATGGTTTCACATGTAAAGTGTCTTTTAATGCTGTTACTTCCTGACAGCTGCAGATCACAAAGAAATGTTAAATTTAAAGTTCTATGAGCCTGGGAAACTTAAGCATAAGTGACAAGAATGATGTAATCTGAAACGACTCAGCAGTAATGTGTATTATCAATTTAAGAACTATCTCATGAGAAAGAGATTGCATTTTGTATTTTGTTCTGAATCTGACAACAATTCGCCAGCACTAAGTAAGTAGGATTTAGATCTTAGTATTTCTCTTAGTGATAGATAGGAATATAGCCAGATTAGTGTAGATGTTTTCTATATTTATGTGAGGCTATTCTACAATGTTGTTTTAAAGTATTTCCTGTGATTTCTGAACTCCCTATTGTCACTGTGTAGAATTAATGATTATTGTTGTGTGCTTTTATTATTTATTATTAAATATTTTAAACCTTTTTACTGTGGCTGTTTTGTGTAGAGATAATTTAAGCTCTGAGAGTACTTGCATGTATTTGGTGATACTGTACAAGCCACTCCAACAGCCTTGATGTTCCTCACACTTACTAAATGGATAATAATAACATTGCACAGTAAAACTGGACACCCTTTTGTAAGGGCCTTTATAGTAACTGATAAGGGTGGTTGGTGACAGGTGGTACTACTTTATGGTCTGGGCTGAAGGGGGCATAGCTAGTGAACCCATGCCAGCCTTTCCCAGGTGTGTTTGTGTGTTACTTGCATATAACTCAAATCTCAAAGTGCATGTGTGTCAGCTATTTGGGCAGAGACATGGAACACTGGTTGGATAGAGCGGGTGCTGGAGGTTTTGGCTTGACCACTTGGCTAAGATCTGAACCCTATAGCTTTGCCAGTGGGGAGTCTTACTGGGGATCTGGGGAGAAAGGTAGAAACCAACTCTGGACTGACTGTGATCTCTGTGTGCTCTTAAGGGGAAATTGTACTTTACTGTGTGTGTACTTGTTATTCTCCCAATGTGGATACCCGTCACTGGTGTTTGTGGTGAGGATTGAGGTTACTTGATTACAGGACCAGTGCACGGGCACAACAATGACCATGTGTTTAAATGTTACAGTTTTTTCTATATATAGTCCTTCCTTTGTTGTCCCAAAGAATCCTAGAAAAAAAAGTTCACTACTGTTATATTAACCATGATTAAATACAAAATGTTGGTATAACTGGTAATCCTTTTTTTTTGCATACATGAATGTAATTTATAGGGAAATTCCCTAGGTTGTAGGTTGCCATTTCTCCTCTTCCCTACTCTGTAAAAATGATCATTTTCCTGGACTGGTGAGGTAGCTGCATTTATAGCTGGTAGCAGTTTGGATTGAAAAAAAATAAAGGATATAGATCTATGTTATTCACTATTTTAGCAATGGCAGCCTTATATTTTCACTCAATATTCTATCCATGTTCATTTTACACTGTTGAAGAAGGAAGTAGCTATGGCTCTTTCCTAATTCCCTCCTACACATTCCTATATTGCTTCCCCTTTGTTCTTTCCCCTACTTGCCCACATTTCACCACTTTCCTATCTACCCCATTTTCACACCTTTAATCTGGTTAGGTTCATAGGTTCATAGGTTCATACTAGGCTATCTGCCCTGGGGCAATTATAAGCCTAGCCCAATTCTGTATGGCTTACGCCACCCCTTGATTTGAGTATACTGTGCCCTTTTTAAGGTTTAGTTTACTGTGCCTCTGTCTAATAGTGACACAGGAGTAATCCCTGGGACAAACCTACGATCCCCCATCCACCTATCGAGATTCTTCTTGAAGAGATTCAGTGAGGTGCTCTGCCTCACATGAACTGGAATTCTATTCCAGAGTGAAGGGAGCCTCTGGGTTATAAACCTGTCCCTCCAGCAAGTTCTATTTATTTCTGTGCTGAGGTTCAAGTCCCTCGAGCGTGTGGTTCTAAGGGATTTAGATTTACTGAGGTGGAGCATGTCCATTAATTCTGGATTTGACATAGCTTTGTATAGCAGGCATAGATCGCCTCGAAGTAGGTGGTATGCAACTGAGTAGAGCTGGAGTTTTTTTTAATTGAGCAGCATATGGCATCTGTTTGAGACCCTTGATCCTCTTGGTGAGATACTTTTGGGGTCTCTCTAATTGCTGCAGGTGTTGGGTAAGGTACATCCCAAAAGGGGCATTGTATTCTATGATGGGCCTGATGAGGGATGAATAAAGGGGCACGATTACCTCTCTTGATCTAGATGTGAAACCTTCGTGATGAGATGGGCTATGTAGAAGGTCTTTCTAACCACTTTGGCAATGTGGTTTTCAAAGGAGAGATTGCTATCAACTTGGGTCCCCAGGTCCCTAATAACTTTCTCTGTACTTAGACCAAAACAGAATAAAAAACATATATGAAACCACGAAACCACGGCAACCTTGGTAAAACAGCAAAAGATACAGAAAATACTGAACGCAGCTTTATTTTCAACAACAGATCCAGCGTTTTCGCCACAAGCCTCTTGTAGCTTCATCAGAGTACAAATAAAACACATGACTTGCCTTAATATAACATAAAAGCAGGAAGTGACATAATATATCATTAATTACATTTCTAATCCATTAACATTTCATAATAACAGATTTTACGAGAATTAAAAAATGTAAAAATGGCATTTATTTCCCTAAATTAAAAAATGCACCATATAACATCTAATGAATAAAAAGCATTTGTATATAAAAACTTGAAATATACAAAAATGACTAAAAACACTGAAAGGCAAAGGGCCTTATCTATAAAAGACCGTAATCAAGGTAATATTGGTTATACAGTGGAACCAAACCAAGATAAAGCTATACATATAATAAGGCCAGTTCGAAATGAACCTCCTAGAACCAGGACATAATGCAGGACAACCCAAAAGAAATAGCTAAACTAAAAATCCAGGACAAATACACCTGACTATCTCAAATAACTTCTCAGCTTAAGAACAGCTGAGATGTTACATTTATCATTCAATCCTGGCATTCTGAAAGCATCAAGTTTCAGTTGCCATTCTAACTCTAAGTATTCTAGTAAAAGGGAAGAAGGACCTCCTCTAATTGAGAAAGGAATATGATCTATGGCCATGAATTCAAAGCTGTGACCAGGGAAAGACGAGACATGTTTTGCTAGAGCATTTTGGCAGTTGCCCCTTCTGATAGCATAGTCATGCTCATAAATGCGATCACAAAGTCTTCGATCGGTCTTCCCTATATAGAAACCACTGCAACATTTACAACATGCAATATAAATCACTGCTTTTGTTTCACAATTCATCTTGTGGAAAATTTTGTATCTCATATTATTAATAGTGAAACTGTTTCCCGTTTTTACCAGTTTACACCAATTACAAAATCCACAAATAGCCATTCCGTTTTGTCTACTATAACCATCACAATTAAAGTTCCTTTGTGTTAACTCTTTCAAATTATTTCCTCTTCTGTATGTTATCCTAGGTACCACTCCCAACCTACTAGTTAGGAAACTGTAATTTACTATAAAGTGCCAGTTTTTACGTATTATAGCCCAGATAGCCTGTGAATCAAAGGTGAAAGTTGTGATAAAATTCAAACTGAAATTACTTACATCATCAGGAAGATGTACTGAAGTTTGTGGACTGGTATTGTCATTACTGACATTCAAATCACAGTTCACTATTCTCCCTTGGGTTATCACTTTTTCACATAGGAGTGGTCGATAGAAACCAGAGATTCTTTTATTGGATACCTCATCAATAAGTTCCTCTAAAAGTGAAGTAGGGTAACCTCTACTTAAAAACATGTCTTTAAGGAAGTTACATTCTGTATGAAAGTCATTTAAAGTACTACACATCCTTCCTGCTCGCACAAGTTGTCCCTTTACGATGGAAAGTTTTTGTTTAAAAGGGTGTGCACTAGAAAAATGCAGGAAGGAGTTGCAGTACGTCGGCTTCCTAAATATACTAGCCAAATATTCTTCCTTATTAATGTCCTTAACAAGCTTGACATCTAAATAGTCTATCTCAGAGTACGAGAAATTAAAAGTGAATCTAAGGATATTGGTAGTAGCATTAAGTGCCGAAACGAATGAATTAGCTTCAGAGGAATCACCATGAAAAAGGATGAAGACATCGTCAAGGAATCTAGTGTAGAAACGGACATGTTTCATCAAATCCATCCTATTCTTTAGGAAATGTTTTTCCCAATAACCCACAAAGAAGTTAGCAACGCTCGCCCCACAGGGCGAGCCCATCGCTACCCCTCGTTTTTGTAGGAAAAAGTCCTTACCAAACAGAAAAAAGTTAGATGTCAGGACTATGTCTAACAATTCTGTTACTAGTTGGATCTCATTTTTAGTTGCTCCAAGTTCCTCCAAAAGTAATCCAATCCACTCAACACCTTCCAAATGGGGAATTGAGGTGTATAAGTCTACCACATCAATGGTAAGGAAATTATCCATACCATTGAAGGGAATGTCATTAATTTGCTGTAAAAAAGACCAGGAGTCTTTACATAGCCCTGGAATAAGCCACAAATATTTAGATAAGATAGAATCTATGAGTCGTGAGCAGGGATGAGTCATGGAAGACCTGCCGACTAGGGCCCTCATCGGGGGTCTTCAAGATTTTTGTGAATCTTGGGGACTCCAAACATCACTGGAATTTTTGGAAATGAGATGTCAATGAATCGATAAGTATCAATATCTATTTTAGCTGCCAAGTAGAGATCCCTCAGGAGGCCCCTAATTCTTTGGTAGGTCCCATTGACCTCATTTATAGAAACTGAGGAGTAAGCTTCAGTTTCAAGAACCAATGACATTTTGTCTTTGTATTGTTCCTCACTGAATATGACCAAACCCCCACCTTTATCCGGTTTTATAACTCTGACAGCCTGACAACAGAGGAGATTTAAGGCTTCAGTGTGTTCCTTTCTCTGTACTTAATGGGTTTCTGCCTATGTGGTAATTTGTGGGCACATTGTTTTTGCCAAAGGGTATGACTATACATTTTTTGGCATTTAGCTTTAAACCATGGCACTGGCACCAGTTATCTGTCTCTGTGAGACCTTTTTGAAGGATGTTTGTGTCAGCTGGAGAGTCAATTATGGCGCCCAGTTTGCAGTTGTCTGCAAACTTGGTGAGCCATAGTTCTTCCACGTTTGCCTGTACCTCGGAAAAGTATATACCAAACAAGAGTGGTCCCAGGACAGAACCCTGTGGGATGCCACTTGTGACCGGTTTCGAGTCTGACATGGCTCCAGCAACTCTCACTCTGTGGGTTCTGTCTTTGAGCCAGTTTGCAACCCATCTTGTGACATAGGGGTTTATATTTAAGCTGGATAGCTTATCTATGATGCCCAAGTAGGGTATTGTGTCAAATGCCTTTGCAAGGTCCAGATAGGCTGTGTGGACTACCTTCCCTTCATCTATGGCTTTGGTGATTCTTTCGAAGAAGTCAACCAGGTTCAAAAGGCAGGATCTGCCTTTGACAAAGCCGAACTGGGTAGGATCTAGTATCTGTAGGTCCCCAATGTCTTTGCTTATGAGCTCCATGATGATCCTCTTCATAGCCTTGCAGACTAAGCTAGTCAGGCTTATGGGGCGATAGTTTCCAGGGTCCGTAGAGGCTCCACCTTTGTGGAGTGGGACCACTGTTACTGTATGCCATTCTGTGGGCACATATCTTGTAGTGAGGCTGAAATTGTATAGCTGTTTTATTTGAGGGATTAGTTCCTCTTGGAGTTCATGTAGGACGCAACCTGGGATGCCATCTGGTCCCATGGAAGCAGTGTTTTCTGCTTTGCAGAGGGCAGCCTTCACCTGAGCATCAGAGATGTTTGGGAGGCAGCCCTCTGCCGGTATAGATACTTGCTCTTTTGGGGGGGGGGATTTGCACTGAACCTGTCTAACAGGATACTGGCGATGTCTGTAGGTTAAGTGTATTTTTTGTCGTTTAGAATCAACTCAGAACAAGTCTGGGAGTTGCATCCCAGGTTCCTAACATAACTGAAAAAAGCCTTATGATTGTCTTTGGTGTCTTGTGCAATTTTTCTCTCGAAGCTGGCCTTGGAGGATTTTATGAGGGATCGTACTTTTTTGCTAGTACTGATCAGAGATGCCTTCCCTATTAGGGATTTTGCTCTATCATGTAGTAGCTTCCTCCTTCTGTTGTACAGTTTATTTATGGCAGGGTCCACCAGACTGGATGCCTGCCTTTGGATGATTGGGTCTTGGTTTTGTTTGGGATAGCATGATCCATGCATTCCTGGAGATGTCCGTAGAATGCATTTATATAGGATTCTGCAGTTTGGGCCATAGTTTCCACTGGCCCTGGGGCCTTGAAGGATTCCACTTCGGTTTTGAGAAGTGAGAAGTTCACTTTGAGAAGTTTTTCACTGTGGTTTTCTGGGCTGGGGTGGGGTCGGGATGTGGACATCCAGTGAAATTAATTTATGGTCTGATCTTACCAATGAGGGATATACTTCTGGTGTGGAGCATAGAGTCCCCATGTTGGTAATGATCAGGTCTAGTATGTTGTCCCCTCTTGTGGGAGTGGTGACTAGTTGTTCCATAGCATTTAAGTTTATAATTTCCAGGAACCTTTGGGCTAAGGTGCTGGGGCTTGAGTAGTGCTCCCAGTCAATGTTTGGGTAGTTGAAGTCACCCAATATAATGGTGTTCGGAGAGATCTTCATGTTCTCCAATGTTTTCAGGAAAGCCGAGTAGGATTCCTGACTTTGAGAGGGTGGTCTGTAGGATGCTATAAACTGAAAAGCAGTCTTGCCCACTGTTAGTTGCACATGGATGGTCTCCGATACTTCGTGCAATGCCACTAACCTGGAGGTGTGGATATCCTTGATAAATATGGAAACTCCCTCTCCTTTTGTGGTTCGGTCTGGGTTTTGGGGCCGAAAAGCATGATATGAGGTATAGCCTGGTAGTACTGGGGTGCTCTCTGGAGCCTTGAACCAGGTTTCTGTCACTGCACAGATATCGATGTTCTCCATACTGAGGAGAGCTTTGAGTGCATGCATCTTGAGGTTAAGACTTCTGGCGTTAAGCAGCATTATCCTTAGTTTCTTGTTCCTTGTGCTGTCCATGGGGGTGGGTTTGACATTTGAGCCTTGCCTAAAAAAGGCACTATGGGGGTGGCAAGAGCCTTTGCCAATATCCAAAAGCCCAGTGGTGACAGGTGCAAGCCGTCCCTAGCGAAGCAACGTGGCTTGTCGAGCATGTCATCCCAGGCTGACAGACACTGGATCCCCTTTGAATGACACCAAAATTTTAGCCAATTGTTAAAATCGATCATTTTGTCTTTGTACTGTGGCATCATTCTAGGTGAGGGTAAGATGCTGCTCAAGGTCAGGGTCATACCAGCCTGGGCTACATGATCAGAGAGCTCCTCTATGTCTCTTTTCATGTAGTCCAGGGAGGTACATCTCAGGTCATTCACACCAGCATGTACAATGACTGAGTCATATTTGTATTTGCTTTGGAGTGACCTGAGTGCTTGCGTTATGTCGTGGATCCTAGCACCCGACAGGCAGCTCACCGTAACCTTCTCTTTATTCAGCCTGGTGAGCGGGACGTCAGTGTGTCTGCCAATAGAGTCACCTATTACAATAGTATCAGGTGTGTTATTCAGCCTTAAGGGCTGTGGCTGCTTGGCACACTGACTTTGTGGGCTATGTGTTGTTCGTGTTTCGTTTTGAGGTAGCGTTTGCTTGGATGTCTGCTTTGGAAGTCTCTGTTGCTTAGGTAGATTTTTATTTAGAGCCTCCGAGTATGTTTTTGTAAATTTATATGTTTGGTTCGCTGATGTGGTGGGACTATGTGATACTGGAATTGTGTTGTGTGAGGTTACCTTCTCCTCCTGACTGGTTACACCAGTTTTGAGATAAGAGAACTCAGCCTCCAGTTTAGCTAAATAGTTGCATCTCTCACATATATTTGAACCTGTTTGGAGGAGGAGAGGGTTGTCCGTGTACATGAGACAGTTGTAACATTGCCTCAAAATTCCCAGATTCACCAGCTGGACTGGAGAGGAAACCATTGACTGACCTTTGGACATGCTAGAGTAATATAGGGAAACTGAATTTAAGATGGACCAATAGAGGACAGAGTAATCGTAGAGAGTATAAGAGTAAGTAGTGCTTATGGTTTAATAGTGCTAACTTGTAGGATTACTTAATTGGACCAGCGAAGGGCCTTAGAATGAGAATATGGTGTTTAAATTGAGAGATAGAGCAGTTCTAAGGGAAAAAGTGAAGAGCAGACTTTGTGGAGCCAGGAATAGTTTAAACCCAATTAGGCAGCGCTGCCCGCTTTTGCGCTATGCATAAAAACGCGCAAAACCGCGCAAAAGTGTGTTTTAAGAGAGGAAGATGAAGGAGTTAGGAATTGACCCAAAATGGCCAATAAAACTTCAGTTTCAAGTCAGTAACCACTCCCTCAGGGGCAGGCAGGCTGCTCAATGTTTTTCACTGCCAGTGATCAACAGAGAGACTTCCCTTTAGCCCAAGCAAAAAATGGCCTCCAAGAAACTTACAAACAGTTCAAGAACAGCAAGCCTGTAACTGAACTTTTTTTTAAATATCAGAAAAGTGGGAAAAAAGCAAGATTTTTTTTGTTTGTTTGTTTTTTTCACAGATAGCAGAGGTTCACAAGTATCAACAAGTTATAACAGTGCAGTAAATAACCCCACACAAGAGTGCTAGGCCAAAGACAGATAAAATGCAAGTTTTGAGAAAAAAACGATTTTAAAAATAAGTGCAAACAGGAAATTCAGTAAACAGCTCTAGGTTGTGCTCTAAATACAGTTACTAATGCAGAAATCAAGTTTAACAAGTCAGAAAATGCTCAAAATAGGCAGCTATGCAGAAAAACTTAGCAAATAAACAGAGGAAAAATACTTAAAATCTCAAAAGTGGCAACTTTCTTCTCTCAGCATTTAGGAACTACAATCACACACTGCACACATCAATAATAAATCCCTAATAAGACCTTCACTTTTTGTCCTCTTTGCACAGAACTTGGCATCATGTACCAATGCTGAACTATCATGAATGGCTCTTCATTTCCTATAGCATGGTATGTTTACCTCTGAGCACCGCTGCCTAAACTCAAAACATAGTAAACACAGTACTTTGAAACATTTACTCTAACATTTGGAGTGATGAATGTATAAAAATGGCAATCCATGTGTCTACTGTTGATATAAATCAATTGACCGATGCTCGTTTCTATACATTATTTCTCTGTACTCACTGGCATTCACATTTTCAAAAGCTTATCACATCTACTTATGGAATACCTTACTGACAACATGTGTAAAATTAGATTGAGCTGGGTTCAAACCCTGTGTTATATGTTCTCAAAATATAAGTTCCTTGCTCTTAACACCATTTGCCACAGAGAAGCTAGGCAGCAGGTGTTTTTCTTACAGTCAGTACTGTCCAAAGTGTTGACTGACATGTTTTTCCACTTAGCGTGTTTGCGCTGAGGAACACAAACCAACAGAAAAATCACTTTTTTCCAAATTAAGCAGAGACCTGCTTTTTCTCATCACTTAACTCCATGGAAATGGGGAAGGCACTTGCAGTAGTACTTCTTGTTTTAAAAATTATGACACAACATTTTAAATATAAAGTATAGTATAAACACCATATTACCTGTAACCTATTTCATAGACTACATGCATAAGTACTTTTCAAGTTCAAGTAATTTTCGTGGATTGTGAATCTCACATGCAAAAACCCTTTGTCATCAGTCCTGCAGACCAATTGCTTGGTGGTGCACTATGGGAAGAGCTAGCTGGTATGTATTAGCATATTTAATGCCCAGTTGTTCTTCACTCCATTATAATCAATATAAAAACAACCAAAAGGAAGGCACTTGTTAGTGATTGAACACATATTTACTCGGGCTCATGTGTGCCCTACCCCCATGCACTTGAAAATAGATATGTCAGTAGTAGTTCCCAAATGTCAATTACACTACAAAACAAATAGCACAACTGCATTGTTACATCATCTGAAGCTTTATACTACCAACAGACATATACATGTCTTACTCTGGACATCAATTAATCACAAATATGAATACAAGTACATACACAGTTGCTTCCATGATGACCACAAAATGTGTGTGAGACTGTAAGTGTATGATGTACACAACATATTGAGAAACAGGTGCATATATCTCACTTCTGCAAAATGTATTCCTGACAGCTTTTTGCATTTAGTTGGAGAAGTTGTCTTTTAAAGTATAACCTGCACTTTGGAACCATAGCAGAAAATCCAAATTCCACACTTTGCACACCACTCTCTTAACAGGATATGTTATCCACATCATATAATGAGGATCTAGTCATCTATGCAGACCAGCATGACAAGGTCTGAACAAGGTGGAACTATCACCTGATGCAGATAATTATAAACCCATAATCCTGACTATCCTCATCTGTGAAGCAGACCATTGACTTATTGTGGACCTTATCAAGAAGGACACAGATAATCTCATGATGATGTACCAAACCCATTTTTGATTTGTTAAGGCTACATCATGTCTGTTAAATCTGGTTGACATCTTCAAGAAAGTCACCAAGGACATATATGAGGAAAACAGTGTTATCCTGCATAACTTAACCTGGTTCAAGGTATTTGACAAAAATCCACACTTGAGTATTACGGGGAAACTGTCTCAAGTGGGCATAATCACCTACATCGCCAAGTGATTAGACAAATGGATGACACACAGGACACGTAATGCTGATGTGTGTGACGTCATCTCTAGCTAGATTCTAGTGACCAGGTCTGTACCTCAAGCATCTGCACTAGGCCCTTTCCTGTTCAGTATTTAAGTCTCAGAAGTCAAGAATCCTTTGTGTAGCCAGCTTTGTGGATGAATGTAAATTGTGGATAATCATTGATTCCAAGAATGCTATGGATATACCGCACAAAGTATTAACATGCAAAAATTATTCTTGCCAGAGCCATGGAGACACTTTTAGACTTTTAGATAAACAACAAGCATAATTATTTCCTTTTGAAAGTAAATACACAAGCTAATTACAATATATGCAGCACAGCCCTATGAGCAGACCTAGTGGTACGTGACCTCGGTACTCAGATAGTAAGCGGAACTGCCACCAGCATGTGACCACAGTGGTGACAAATCCTTTGTGTATAGCAGAAAGCCTGAGTATAGACAGGCCATCCATATAAAGGGACATTATAATACCATTGTTCTCAGCCATCATCACACCAGTAATTTAGTACAATGCACCCTTTTGTATGTACCTCACCATTCATCTTCCAGTGATGTTTTACTCAAGTGCATCAGTTTTGCCATAGTGAGCTTCTACATATCTTTTTATTCCTACATAAGTGTCCTTTGTGATGCATAACCCTAGCAGTTGATAGTGCAGACTTCCCTTCAAGATGCATGTGTGATGCATCTTCCTGTGATGCACCCAGTAAATACACAGCTCATTGATAACATTGATGGCATAGGTTACATTCTTGCAAGTATAGATTGTGGCATATATGTGTCATGCAAACCTCTCAACTAGCCAGGATTGCTCAAAATTTAAAATACAGGTGTAACAGTGCCCCTCTTGACACCTCCAAAAAGTGGTCATATTTGAGGAAGGTATGCTTGATTCCCCTAAATCATGACAATTGTACAAGTGTGTTCTTGCAGAACATGTATAATAACTTACAATCACATATTTTATGTCAAGTGACATAGAATGATGGTGGTATTATTCTGATATTTCCATTATTGTGTTTGCTTCTGTCTACTGTTTTCCATGATCCTATTGTCATGTCTCCCAGTTGGTTGAGACCTCTGCTGGTATTACATCCATATTCAAACAACTAATTTTGCACATATTTAGAATATAGACATGCCCCCTATTGTATACACTGTCCTTGCTAAATGTCTTCTCCAGTGATCGTGATAGGGTGCTTACATCACAACCAATCATCTCCATTGATATGTGACCTTGTGTGACAGTCACATAATATACAATAACTGTGTGATGATATAAATATACCCACACAGGAGGCGCAAACAGCAGTATGTACTGCATTATATACATATTTGATTATTATTCATGTTACAATTGTTTTGTCTTTGGGATATATGCACATTGGCATGCCCTTATCTGGTGTACATTACCAGGTTTCACTGGTCCTCCTCCCCTTTTTTCACTCCTAACATTCATGTCTGTGGTCCTCTTCAATACACACACTTCCGCAGACTACTGTATTAACAATGGCAGTCTATGTAGCCAGCAAAACATTTTTATTTCAGCATGCCAAAGACATGTTTGTGTTGTACTTTTCACTGAGTACACTTTTCTATAATGTGTTAGTACTGCAGGCACTCAGATTTCAACCTGGTAGTCAGTTTGGCTGTCCGTGCAATCTTGCAGAACAAGTCTGCTTGTAAGTAACTTTGTCTGCATGTCAGAATAGGTTTGTGCTGCTTTACATGGTTTCATATTGCCAGCCAAGAAATCACACTTTTATTCATGTAAATGCAATGCACAGCATGCATATGCAATTAGCACTGTTAATCATTGCCCAAAAATGCAAATTCCATGTAGGCTTTGCACAAAGCCTCCAAGAGTGTATTGAATTCCCAGACAGAGTTCTAAAAATACTAAAGAGATGTGAAGGATACAGTGCTGGCAGTGTATATTCTATTAAGAGTTGTCCTGTAATGTTCAGCTAAATAAACATATAAGTATAATAGCTACAAAATCAATTCAGAGTCCATATTAGACATTATAAAAATCTATGCAGTAGCACAACAAGGCTGGCAATAGTTCTGATAAATATCTAAGTTTCAGTACAATGAATGATAAAAATGCTATTAATTTAAAACTCAACATGTAGCAAAAGCAATAGTCCATACTGAACTGCAGGAATTGTATTGTTGTAGGGGTTCATTATAAATCCAGTGAACAGAGGAACAAAAAAGTAATTGTACTGTAAAATACTGGACCAGTTGTAATTATATAATTCATTGCAATATATGTCACATCTATTTTATTAGTTAAGCTTAAGCAGCATGTAGTGTTAGTCAATAATTTAGAGTTACTTAAAGCCTGAAATTATTCAGTAATGAACACAGACCTGCCTGAAAAAATCTTGTGTAACTACATACATAACACAAAAGCAAATGTAACTTAATTAAAGATGGTGTAGCATTTCAAATGGCGTTAATGGAAAAATGGATGAAGTTCTGCTGTGACTGAATCATAAATTCCATATAAAGAGCTCTCAAACTTTAAAGTAATTGGACAGCTTTAATTGAATACAGTAAAATCATTTCAGTGGTAATCAAATGTTTGTCTAATAACATTTGTAAATATAAATTGATGATTAAATGAAATATGAATATAAAATGCAATATAAAATTAAAATACAAAACACATATTTGCCTTAACCACAATTTAAAGTTGTTATACAATTAGTTACAAAAATGCAACAGGCAAATGTAAAAAGTCAAAATACTGCTGTTGAGCAAAGAATAGGAAGTAGATGTCAAATCAAAGTATGTTGATTGGAGTGTTGTAACACTATGCCAGGCATCGCACTACAAGTTGAAATAAGAAGATACTATGTGAATAAAATATATCTTAAGTTCTACAAGAAAGGAAATGAATAAGTAGAAGATGCCTGTGCTTCTTACCTAGTACTGCTTGTGCAACATTCATGTTGTGTTAATATGTGTGACACTCACTTTTGCATCAATTTGTGCTGCACAAATTTGCAGTGAATCATTTGTATATAAGGCTATTTACTAATCTGTGTTGAAAACGCCTAGCATAATAGGCACTTCAGTATCTACTCTGACCAGTTTTTTTAAATGTCCCTTTGTACACTTATATTTATATATTCTCCATTGTAATGCTGAATTAGAAAATTTTTCTCTAATAGCTACTTGCTCATTTCATACACGTTGCTAATTCGCATCATACTTTAAAACGCAAAGGAGGGCTACAGTAATAAATTAAACTGTGATTATTAAGGTTACTTTGTACTGTTTTGACTTTGCCTCAAGTCATGACTGAAAAAGTTCTTATGCCAGGCCACAACCTGGTCTATCAAGTAAATAAATAAATAAATACAGTTGTAGAGTCATTCATGCAGAGCTGAGGGTTCGGCTTTACTGGAGAACTAGGATGTATTTGCAGAGCTGTAAGTCAATATTGATATGATACACTTCATATGTCTGAATCATGGACACGTACAACCATGTGTGATGGGTTCTGATGTTTTATTAGCAACCATTTAAATGAACCAATGTTTGTGTGTGTGTGTGTGTGTGTGTGTGTGTGTGTGTGTGTGTGTGTGTGTGTGTGTGTGTGTGTGTGTGTGTGTGTGTTGCATTTGCTGGGGTAATAAAGTATTGGGATATCCAGCCTGTCTGTCACAGAATATGAGGGTAGTTAGAGAAGCAGATTCTGCTTGCTGAAGGAAGTAATAGAGAACACATGGGGCTAGTGTAAGAAAGATGCAAAGAAAGTTAAGGCCTAGATCAGGCTAAAAGGTGCATAGGAGTTGAAGAAAGAAAAAGAAAGCAATGGATGACATTGCCCTCATTCTGATGGGATAGCACCTTATTGCTGAAAAACAGTATCTTAATAGTACAAGTATTCTAATGAAAAACGTACTTGAGTTATCTAAACTAGTGACACTAATGAAAAATAAATATCTTAAGAGTGTGGCAGAAATAGAAACGTCACAATGAATAAATACATGAATGACTGAATGAATGAATGAATGAATGAATGAATGAATGAATGAATGAATAATACTTGTGGTATACTTATATCAGTACACAACTTAAAGGTGGATAATTGTGGATGAAACAAAGGTTTAGTCATATATAAAATTTGTCTTCATGATAAGATTAGCACAAAATTTTAAATGGAACATCTTGATGACAGACACACTTGACAGCAGTGATACTCATGATGATTGTACTGGTGAAGAATTAGCACACCTTCATTTATCAGAATCCATCACAATACCTTCCAGTTTCACAAAAAAAAAATGTCTGTGGCCATATAAATAATAACTTTCTTTAGTGCAAAGGGTTATTATGCTATACAGGAAAAATGATGATCAGGGAGGTAGGAATCTCTTAATTTTACACATTTCTGGAGGAATACAACACACAACAAATGTATTAAATAGTGCCAGGAAAAAAAAATCTTTAATTTTTGTTAATAACAAGAAGGGAGATGATGCATCCAACATACTAAGCCTACGTCAACTGGGTCATAACCACCTAAAGTAATGATTCCAAGTGACTGTTAACAGGAGGGATCTTTGTAGGAGAGCATTAGTAAAACCAAGCAACAAAAGACTATTTAGCTGCTGATTTTATAATGATAAGGCTGCTGATTGTTACCAAGTACATTTCTCTAATCGTGTCATGTCTGGTAATACAACATAAATGCAATCTTTATCATCTTAAAAGTAAATTATCTAAGTGATAACTTCAAATAACCTCATTATTTTTAAGCTAAGCATCAATGTTTAAATCTTTAAAGAAGGCATATTTTAAACAAGCTTCTGAGATAAATTAAATTATAATATATAAAGGGTCACCAATGCCAACACCAGCATGAAACTATCAGCCAGGATATATGGACATACTTATGTGATCATAAATAAAATACTACATTAGGCATACATAACGTAACATTTCAACATTTTAAGAAGTTGTTTTCTAGTGAATTCAAGCAGGGCAAAATTCTCATAACATACCACTATTTAAACAATGTATGGTAGGAGTTAGTAATAACAGGACTGAATCCAGCACTAAGTGACCTAGGCAGCTGCCTAGGGTTGGTGCTATATGTGGGGGCCTGAAAATGTTATAAAAAAAAAAAGAATACAATGACCGATATCTCTCAACTCAGTGATTTTCTGGTCTATCTGGCAGCTATATTTTGATGTGTGAGATCCTTTTATTGACTGGAATAAAGAGCAAATAAGACAGGAGCTTATCACATTTAAAATTGAATATTGCAGTCATTTTGGAAAAGCAAGTAAAGTAATTTTGAAGTTACAGTTAAGAGTCCTAGTTCACAACAGTTACATGTATCAGCTAGTCACATACCTCAGAGATACAGTAAAAAACAACATCTTTCAGACCTCCTATAGGATGATGTCTGATGCAGTTACAGCGCCAAGCTCAAAGAAGGTATATATATGTTTAGGAACTTACCTTGGAGCTACAAGTGCATATAGAAAGACCTCTGAAGGAATGCCTCACCATCTCACATTCATAATACTACTAATTTTATGTTCCAGTGTGGGATTCTTTACATCTTTCCAGATGTAGGCTATTTAAAGCATTTGAAAGTATTTTCTATACAATGTATATATATTTTTTCCCGTTAAACTTCTAGGTTGGATACTGAAACAGATGCATGGTAACAATGCTGATTTTTTTCCCTTTGTCAGTTTGCATCCCTTGCTTTTGTTTGAATTCACTGGGTTATGCAGGTTGTAACTCATTTTTGAACTGACCCGCAGTATACCCATTAAGTAACCTCACTCCTTAACAGTAGTACCATCAGAAAGACACTCCCCCAGATTCTCAAAAGTTTGCATGGCATGCAAGATCAGTGCAGGAGGCCAAGGAGGCAATATGTCCACAGTGTGATCCAGGAACAGCCTGCAGGGGCATGCAGGAGCGTTCCTTCACTAATCTCACACGGATGAAGCCCTTGTATGCAAATCACTCCATTTACAGGACAAATCCATGCAAATGAGGTAAATCTGTGAAGCTTGCAACTGTCTGTGCAGGACTAGTGCAATCAGTAGAAATGTACTCGGTTAGTAACCGAGTACATGTCTGCAAAATCCAAAACGGAGCTATGACAGCCCCAAATAAATGCTGCATATCATGTAGTAAGCATGCCAATGGGCAAGTATAAGGCCAGTGGCATTGCAAACAATACAAAAATTTAAAAAATCAACTTTTAATTCCTAATAGCCGATCCCAGCTGTGTAAGAGTAAGGCAGCGGCGCGCAAATGGAATTGGAGGGAAAATAACAAAACAAACATAAATTAAGCATTCCAACTAAAATCAGTATTCTGCCATGCAAGTCAATGACAGGCAGAAGGCAACATGGCCAGTGAGTAGTGGTTGCTAAGGGGGGAAGCTCAGTGTGAGACATGTAACTATGCATTAGCAGGCAATCCTATGCAAATGAGGGGAAGAATAGTGAATCCCAGTTTTCCCCAGTATGTGAGGCAGGTCCCAACAGTGTAAGAGTATGAATAGCTGGGTGCAAGCCTAGGAGGTAGGTGACATCATGGGGGCATGTGTCAGGCATACTGTAAGCAGATTGGAGCCCTGTGCCCGGGGTTGCTCCTAGCGTGGCACATCTAAGCTAGAGGGTGTGTCTAAACCTGCCTAGCAGTCATTACAAAGACTAAGCAGGTGTGTGCCATGCACCAAGTCATACAGGAAGAAAAAAGAGGTTAAACCAAGAAACAGCAGCAGTGTGCACATATGAGACCTCTGCACAGCATGCACACAGGCTGGAACAGGAAGGCAATGGGAAGGGAAAACAGCAGTAGGAAGGTAATCAAAGAGTACTAGCTTGGCTGACAGATGAAATGTATCAGATGCAGCCAATTATATAGGCAGCAGACCAGCACAACCCAGAACACTACTATAAACTATGCAAACACCTACCCCTCTGTTTTCTCCCCACACTCTACACCACCGGTGTAAACAAGCAGGGAACTTTTAACACTCAAAACTGCAAATGTTAGGGGCTGCAATAGCTACCTTACAACTACTTGTGGAAGAGGCTGAGGGTGGTGAGAATGTGAATGTTGCTGAGCAACCCACAGTGAGAAGACAGAGAAGAGTGTACAGACCCAGGGTAACCTACCAAGGGCTACATGAGCTGGAGATAGTGGAGCACTATAGGGTTGGCCGGGACCTCCTACGGCAAATTGTTGAGCTGTGCCGGCTATGCCTCACACACAGAACTAACAGAGGGGAACCCATCCCAGTGGATACAAAGGTATGTGTAGGCCTAAGAATACTAGCTACAGGTACCTTCCAAAAGCCAACTGGGGTTATGATGGGGATCTCACAGGCATCAGCATCTAGGGTACTCCACCAGTTCCTGGATGCCATGTCAGCACATGTCGGTAAGCACGTTTACTTCCCCAACATCCGTGAGGCACTGGCCAGCAATATGCAACTGTTCCACCAAATAGCAGAACACCCTGAGGTAGTGGGTGCTATAGACTGCCTGCACATATGCATCAAAGCACCACCTGGTGAATAGGGTAGGGTCTACATCAACCCCAAGTGTTTACTCTCCATCAACTGCCAGGTCGTGTGCAATGCTCAGGGCATAATAATGAACATGTGTGCTGGCTGCCCTGGAAGCTATCACAATTCCCACATCTGGCATCTGGCACAGCTGTACTACAGATTTACCAAAGGGGACATCCCACAAGGTCACCTAGTGGGGGATGCTGGATACGCACTGGAGCCATGACTGATGACACCCATCAGAAATACACACACACCTGAACAAGAACTCCATAATGAGGCACACGCACAAACAAGAATCATAATAAAGCGTGTGTTTGGGATGCTCAAGTCACAATTCCAATGCCTGGACATATCCGGTGCAGCCTTGCAGTACTCACCAGCTACATGTACCCAAATTTTCCTTGTATGTGCCATGCTACACAATATGATCCTGCAGAAACAGGAACAGCATGGGGAAGGGCCACACAGCTCACCCACCATTGCCAAGGCCTGCATAGGCACAGAGTGACTCGGAGGAGAAACAACCTGAGCCTGCCCAGTAGGCAGAAGGAGGCATGTCCAGTATGCCTTGGTCTTGGCAAAGAGGCAACACATAGCACATACACTGACACAGAAGGAACCCAGTGAATAACACCTGTCTCTGACTCTCACATACAGTAAAAGGGATGCCGAACATTACACTACCTGTGCTAACCATGTGTAGGGAGTGTACTGTATGCATCCGACATAGACAGCCCTGCAGTACCGCCCTCAATACTGGGACACCCACAAGGTAAGTGACTCACACATGCCAGTCGGGGGGGGGTCAGATACCCAACAACAGTCACAGCCAGCAGGACAGGTGTAGTCAAACACAAACAAAGGCTGTGCTATGGCCTCTGAATGCAGCCTAATGGCACCCCCCCCAGGCTTACACAGACTGACTACAGCAGGCCAGGCAGTGTGATGTCAGTTGTGAAGGCTAGGAAGTCAGACATGAATATGTAGGTAATTATAAGCTAAGTTCTGTAGTACACTCATATGCCTCCAGCCAGTGTGATAGCTAAGACCACAGACTGGAGTACTCGACATACCAGTACAGTCCTAGAAAATGTGTACAAGTGTCAGGTGTGTCACCCCCATCCTACATAGACATATAGTAACAGTCAGGTATGCCCCCCACAATCCTGTGTAGAAATGTATAAATAGTCAGGTGTGCCCCCCTTTGCAGAAATGTAGTAACAGTCAATGCCAACTGATTGATGGATACCCTGCTGAGACAGCATGCAACCTGTTGGTGTACAACACAAATGTCAGCACTGCAGTACAAACTACCTGGACTTGACCCACACATGCAATACAGATGGCCATACTGGGCATGCTCATACACATAGAGAAATGAAGGCAATGTAAGTCAACAACATACTGAAAGGTCACACTGGGCATGCTCATACACTTAAACACATGAAGATCAAGTCTGCAAACACCAGTGGACCAGACATATCTGGCAGTTGCAGTTGTTAGTGCAGACACTTGTCAGTATGCACCACTCATGCCTTGCACACACAGTGGATAGGAATACAGACATATATGTAAGGACAACACACTATAATAAGCCAAAGGTAGATGGACATAGATGTGCAGAAGAGGGTGACTGTGACAAGGACCCATCCAGGCCTGTCCCACCCAGCACACAGCCAAAAGGCCCCAAACACATGAGGTGCAGATGTCACTCACTGCAGATACTATCCACCAGTACCTGTCAGCAGTACAGACTATGTTGTGTATGTGGCAGCTGTGTAACATGACTGTACAAGGAAGTAGTCATCTAGCCACTGCATAAACTTACCTGTGAAATATGACCCTGTGTGTGCCCGCATGTTGAGTGTCAACCCCTAGATGAATGGGTAATGGTCCATGCACACACACTGCCCTCCCCATAGCTCTACTATGGCAAGCCTGCTGAGGTCATCCAATGTGAAATACACTTTTGGGAGAGTTGTGGCCTAGTAATCACTGTGGTGTTTCCTGTAAGTGTGTACTTCTGTAGTGTGATACATTAGTTAGGTAGGGGGTTGAATCCCAGACTTGCTAACTGTGTGTGTCTGTCTGACTGTGTAGAGAGCAATGCATGTTAGGGTAGTCACACATCCAACAATTTTCATGCACAACTTCAACAAGGCTGCCGATGTCATCCACCTAGAAATACACCTCTGTGAAGATTGAAGCCCAGTAATCACCATAGCGCATCCTGTAACTCCGTGCCACTGTAGTGTGCTAAACTAGATAGGCAGTAGTTCTACTTCCAGACATGGCAACTGTGTGTGTGTGTGTGTGTGTGTGTGTGTGTGTGTGTGTGTGTGTGTGTGTGTGTGTGTGTGTCTGTCAGTCTGTGTAGAGAGCAATGCTTTTTAGGACAGCCTTTCTCCCCACAATCCAAATGCTCAACCTTTGCAAGGCAGCTGATGTCATCCACCTAGTAATACACCTCTGGGAAGCTGTAGCCCAATAATCTCTATAGCACGTCCTGTAACTGTGTACTGTTGTAGTGTTCTAAACTAGTTAGGTAGGAGTTCTATTTCTTGACATGGTAACTGTGTTTGTGTGTGTGTCTATTAGTCTGTGCAGAGTGCAATGCTTTTTATGGCAGCCATGCTCTCCACAATCCAAATGCTCAACATTTGCAAGGCAACTGATGTCATCCACCTAGTAATACACCTCTGGGAAACTGTAGCATAGTAATCTCTGTAGCGCATACTGTAATTGCATACCGCTGTAGTATAATAAACTAGTTAGGTAGGTGTTCTATTCCCAGACATGGCAAGTGTGGATGCACGTGTGTTTATGTGTGTGTTCCTATGCCCGGGTAGGGAGCAATAATTTTGAGTCCATTCACAGACACTACAACCTCCGATGGCCTGCTTTGACAAGTGTGCCAATGTCATCAACTATGTAACACACCTTTGGGGAAGTGATAGGCCGGTAATCTCCGTGGAGCGTGCCATAACTGTGTACTGTTGTAGTGTGATAAACTAGTTAAGTAGGAGTTCTAACCCCAGTCTTGGCAACTGTGTGTGTGTGTGTGTGTGTGTGTGTGTGTGTGTGTGTGTGTGTGTGTGTGTGTGTGTGTGTCTGACTCTGTGTAGAAAGCAATGTTTTGTAGGGTAGGCACACCACCTACAATTTAAATGCTCTACCTTGGTAAGGCAGCTGATGTCATCCACCTAGTAATACACCTCTGGGAAGGTTGTAGCCCAGTAATCTCTGTAGCGTGTGCCATAACTGCGTACCACTGAAGTGTGATTTAGAACTCTGGTAGGGTTCTATACCCACCCATGGCTGTTCTGGATGTTTTGTGAGTGTTCCACTGTGTGTGTATAGAACAATGAATTTTTGGCTAGTCACACTCAGTACATGTCAAATGCCTACATTGGCAAGCCTGCTGATGTCAGCCTATATCATATACACCTTTGGATTAGGAGTAATGCAGTAATCACCATAGCACATACTATAACTGTGTAGTGCTGAAGTGTAATAAACTAGTAAGGTAGGTGTTCTACTCCCGAATATGACAGGTGTGTGTGTTTGCACCTCATATCCTGTGTGGAGGATGGTGTGTGTGACACCTGGGCCCAATGTGGAGCGGGTTTTGCAATTTTCTTATATGGTGGCCCTAGTACATATCACAATGTCCACTGTACAGAGAAAACTGCTGTGAAATAGCCAAGAGGCTGGGGTGGATATTCATACCCATAAATGTGACATCAAGGCCAGGCAATCACAGTTAGCAACCCTAGTATTACCCAGAGCACACTCACAACCCATGTCCCATACACACACACACACACATGGTGAGGCAACAGCCATGATGTGTGTAATACACTGCATATTGGTGACTGATAGTAACTATGGTGTGAATGCAGTGGCCTACAGAGGCCATGGCATGCTGTCCATCAGTATGATAGGCACAGAATTGCAGACAGTGCACCTTCATTATGTATCCCACTGGATACCTGCAACAACTGTGGTTCCATTACATGTAATCCACAAAGGACATACCATGCCTTACACACATGCCCTGTATGGACAGATGCCACTGACACCAGGGAATACCTGCAGCATGTTATCAGTGTAGGTGCAGGGGCAACCTGCTGTCTATTACCTGGCCCCACCACATGAGGGAGGGACTGTCACATCTGATGATAACATTTTGTGTATACAACATGGGCCAGACAAATCAGGTGCACTTCCACATGCCACTGTACCTGAATGCGGGACGTGTGCAAATCCCAAACACAGTCCATGTCATGGTGTATAGAACACATACATGCCAAGCATTGCACACCACTAGGCACACACAATAGCAACCCAGGAGACTGGATGGTGAATACTATACCCACCTGTGTGGTCCATTCCAGACACTACACCTCTTAGCCATAATGCAGACCATTCTCATGTGGTCTGATGCCAAGGTATACACCTCACCCAGCCTTATACAGCTGTCTGTAACTGTCAACCACTATACATCCATGAAGCACTGCACCTGTGCATGCTGATACTAGCACCCTGTATCTGTGTGTGTGGTGTATGATGCTTCCAACCACATTCACACCCAGTACCATCCCCACTGGCATGCTGAAGCATGTTCTCTAATGTCAGACACCATCACATACCCTTTGACCATAGAACCCCAGGATAACCCCTTTGGGCCAGTTGATACCTATGTATTACTGTATTGTGGCAAAGTAAGTGGTTAGAAAGTGTATGCGTTACCCTGCCAAGTTTGGCAGTGTGTGTGAGTCCCTTACAGAGTGTGGCTGTGTTGATGCTGACACCTGCTCATGTGGACAGGCCCATGTGCTACACCTATTGTATCACAACAGTGTTGCAGATGTCACTCACCAGCACATATGCGCCTGGACAGCTCACCAACATGTAAGCTATGTGGTGCATGCAATAACTGCATACACATGTGATAGCTACGCATAGTCAGTCAGGTGTTTGAAACCACAGACTGGTAGGTGTGTGAAAACAGATGCTTATGTTTTACTCACCCACACCTTCCCTGACATACATTGTCTCTGTTTGTCCTGCCCACACCCTCTCTGGTGGATGTGGGATGTACACCTGCTTTGCTAGGCAGCAGCCTGTGTTTTGTAAGTGACAGTCATGATCAGCTGATGGTCTCTACCAGCTGATGGGCACCAATTGCAGCCCTCCTCTAGCTAAGTGCATGAGGAACAGCTGTGGTAACATTCCCATAGTGAACTGCATGGTAACACACACCAATATCTAGGAACATCATTTTGGTGTTGGCCTTTTACATCAACTTTAGGCAGGAACTAGATCTGTCATTTGGCAAAATGCTTCTCAGATGGATTGGATTTACCTCTAACAACTTACACTGTAGAAACAGGACAACACACAGGAGGGGGATGTGCCTGACCTGACTACAGACTGTAAATGCTGCTATATTGCATGTGGAGTAATGTTGGTTTAACAGAGTGTGTGTGTGTGTGTGTGTGGATATGGCTGTCCTACATGTTGTAATACCTGCCATGTCAGTACTATGTTTATGAGATATCTGAATCAGCAGGGTCATCTGCAGACTGGGCAGTGTATTGTGCCCTTGGTGTCATGTGATACCCACTGAGCACGTATCTGTGAACTGCAGAAAGTAGTGTGAAGATTGCAGTCTGTAGATGGTGAAACCCCTGACAGGTACTGACTTCACATCCCGCATGGGACACATGTTGCAACAAACCCTGTTACAACAGTACATGTATGACATTATCACAGCAACATGTCAATATTGGCCCTGTGTATATACTTCCAGCCACATCTATGTCACCCCCACCATATCATCTTCAACAGACTATACACACAACTCATTAGGTATGGCTACAGCTTAACTACCATTTGGACAGATTGTGTAGTGTAACACAGCTTCTGCTAGGTGATTGTAGCCATGTCCCCTGTGTGGACGCTAACATTGCAAGCCTGGTACTGACTATTCATTTGCATGCCATTGTCAGGGCCACTATCATTACATGTATGCCAGTGGTATGGCTGCTCTGAGATTGCTGCACATATGACAGTCTGTGTTATGGGGTGGTTCTATGCATGCTGTTGGACATGTACCAGGATTGTGTATATTATTACATATGTACTATGACAGTGACACAATATGTTTCCATTGGCCAGATGATCCACCTCCCCACACTCATCTGACCAGGATACCTGGTGACACCACATGTGTGTGCCAATATGGGGCTTCCTCGTGCACTGTCACAGCCATACCTTCAGGTGGAACAACCCAGGGAGTGTTGTCCCACCCCCCTTAGGCACACATCAACATGTCCCTGTCCGCTGAGCTCAGGTCTAGGACCTGTTCCATACCAGGCTCCACAGACACATGAGGATGTGCTACATCCATCTGAGGCACCCAGTACACATTCACACGGCCAACATGCTCCTCCTGCTCAGCCACCAGACCTGGCACCTTCAGGATGTGGACTGCTGTTGTGAGTGGGAGCTGGTGGGAGCCTTGCTCCCATTGTGCCCATATTGGGGACCATGCTGCATCCACATCACAGACCTCACACCATCCACGGTGTTTACCCACCACATGTGTCACATACCACTCCTGTAGACTGTCCTCAATATCTACCAATCCTGACCACCTCCACATGTGTATCTGCCATACTTCCACATATTTCAATAGCAGACTTCATAGGCTGGGGCATTGTGGTGCTAGGATGGGACTAACATGTGATATTCCCATCCATGGTGCACACACTGCCAGCTGTAGATATCTGTCTGCATTGCTATGTGTGGTGCTGCCTTGCGCATAGCACACATCACTATGGTAGTGATATAGGGGACATGTCTTACCATACATATCTGTTAGTGTGTGTGTTTGTACTGATGTACAAATTTGCATATTGGTATTTATCTATATGTATGTAGATATATGTATGTAGATATATGTGACTTCATATACATGTGCACATATATATGTCTACGCGGGTCTACTACTAATTACCGACACGACGATTCCCCGACGGAAAACTCCCCGACGCCAGATGACCGACATCACACAAACCCGACAACGCAAAACACCCAACACCATTACACCGAACACCATTACACCGACACACGGAACGTAAACAACACGCGACACTACATAGCATACACACTAGCCCTGACCCAAGCCCTAACCCTAAGGTCCGACACTATCGCACACTTCACCTACCTGCACCCTAACCCTAACTCACTTAACCCACCCCTAGCCCAAGCTCCGACACTAACGCACATCACCTACCTGCACCCTAACCCTAACTCACTTAACCCATCCCTAGCCCAAGCTCCGACACTAACGCACACTTCACCTACCTGCACCCTAACCCTAACTCACTTAACCCGTCCCTAAACTACAGTCCTCACTAGCACACACTTACCTTACCCGAACCATACCTCCGACACGAACACACACTCACCTTTCCCACAGCCTAACCCGACATCCCACAATCTCGAGCACTTACCTGACCGCTCCTAACTCCGTCACCATCGCACACTTACCCCGTCGCAATCGCACATTCCCTTGTCGGTCTTTCCGCTGTCGGCAAATCACCCTGTCGGTACACTTACCTGTCGGTCATCTGGTGTCGGTGAGTTTTCCGTCGGGGAATCGTCGTTTCGGGCATTAGTAGTAGACCCGTCTACGCATGGGTATATGTATATTTCTGGACATATTTGCTGATATACACCATCATCATCATCATCTTCATTCAGCTGTTCCTGTTAGGGGTCACCACAGCAGATCACCTGTTTCCATTTCTTCCTGTCCTCTGCATCTTGCTCTGTCACACCAACCACCTGCATGTGTCCTCTCTCATCACATCCATAAACCTTATCTTAGGCCTTCCTCTTTTCCTGTTACCTGGTAGCTTCATCCTTAGCATCTTTTTCCCAATATACTCAGCATCCCTCCTCAGCACATGTCCAAACCAACATAATCGTGCCTCTCTGGCTCTATCTCCAAACCTTCCAACCTGGGCTGACCCTCTAATATACTTATTCCTAATCCTGTCCACCCTCGTCACACACATCTTTAATTCTGCCACATCCAGCTCAAACTCCTGCCTTTTTGTCAGTGCCACTGTCTCCAACCCATATAATATAGCTGGTCTCACTACCCTCTTATAGACCTTCCCTTTCACTCTTACAGGTACTCGTCTGTCACAAATCACTCCTGACACTCTTCTCCACCCACTCCATCCTGCCTGTACTCTCTTCTTCACCTCTCTTCCACACTTACCTTTAATCTGAACTATTGACTCTAAGTATTTAAACTCATCCATCTTCGCCACCTCTACTCCTTGCATCTTCACCATTCATCTATCCTCCCTTTCATTCACACACATATATTCTGTCTTATTCCTGCTGACCTTCATTCCTCTTCTCTCTAGAGCATATCTCCATCTCTCCAGGGTCTCCTCCGCCTGTTTCCTACTCTCGATACAGATCACAATGTCATCTGCAAACATCATAGTCCACGGGTTACTCCTGTCTGATCTCGTCTGTCAACCTGTCCATCAACATTGCAAATAAGAAAGGGCTCAGAGCTGATCCTTGATGTAACCCCACCTCCACCTTAAATGCATCTGTCACTCCCACCGCAGACCTCACCACTGTCACACTACCCTCATACATATCCTGTACCACTCTTACATACTTCTCTGACACTCCTGACTTCCTCATACGATACCACAACTCCTCTCTAGGCACCCTGTCATATGCTTTCTCTAAGTCTACAAAAACACAATGCAACTCCTTCTGACATTCTCTGTACTTTTCCATCAACACTCTCAGAGCAAACATCGCATCTGTAGTGCTCTTTCCTGGCATGAAACCATACTGGTGATCATTAATCATCACATCCCTTCTTAACCTTGCTTCCCGTACTCTTTCTCACAACTTCATGCTGTGACTGATCAATTTAATCCCTCTGTAGTTACTACAGCTCTGCACATCACCCTTATTCTTAAAAATCGGTACCAAAACACTTTTTCTCCATTCCTCAGGCATCCTCTCACTTTCCAAGATTTCATTAAACAATCTGGTTAAAAACTCCACTGCCATTTCACCTAAACACCTCCATGCTTCCACAGGTATGTCATCTGGGCCAACAGCTTTTCCAGTCTCCATTCTCTTCATAGCTATCCTTACTTCCTCCTTGCTAATCCATTGTACTTCATGATTCACTATCCCTACATCATCCAAACTTCTCTCCCTCTCATTCTCTTCATTCATCAACCCCTCAAAGTACTCTTTCTATCTCCTCAACACACTCTCCTTGCTTGTGAGTGTGTTTCCCTCATTATCCTTTATCACCTTTACATGCTGCACATCTTTCCTAGCTTGGTCCCTCTGTCTAGCCACTCGGTACAGGTCCTTTTCTCCCTCCTTAGTGTCCAATCTTTCATACAACTCTTCATATGCCTTATCCTTAGCCTTCGCCACCTCTCTTTTTGCCATGCACCTCATCTCCTTATACTCCTGTCTACTTTCTTCATCTCTCTGACAATCCCACTTCTTCTTTGCCAATCTCTTTCTCTGTATACTCTCCTGTACTTCCTCATTCCACCACCATATATCTTTAAATATTATATATGTGACATATGTACACATATGCATACCGATATGTGGGGTACATTCAGACATCAGCTCCACAATCTCACAACACCTTCCTGCACAGCTGCACTGTTCTGCCTTGCTGCAACACAGACAGGTGCCACATATGGACCTGGCCTGACAATAGGGGGGTATATGTAGCAGCTAATGGCAGGTAACCCTATTACACACCTATGGGATTCTGGCATGCTACATTATAGATTCACCTGGGTATCCTACCAGTGGTAGGCCGTGGCTCCCACATGTCCATCATAATGGCATTACTACCACCAGCAGCTATTGGCCATGTCATATACATACTTCCCATTACACTACACACACTATGATGGCTTACATCTTGACTGTCAGTGCTGACTTGCACAGTAAATGGCTATGGCCCACTACACACAGGGACAGACACTGTTGTCCATAGCAGTTGTCCAGTTGCACATCATCACAACAACACCTGATGGCACATATAGCTCATTCCACATCATCTATCCCATTATGATGGACCAGGTACTATATGCTATTACATGTATATATACCTCACATACCTGTTGTGGGAATGATGTCTTGTTGAATGACAGCTGGCTAAATGCCTGTGACATCAGCTTATTGTTTGAAAAGCTTTGTATTTTCTTTCTTTTTCTCTTCCTCTCTCTCTCTCTCTCTCTCTCTCACACACACTCTCTCTCCAGTAAATGGATTGAGCTGCTTTGAATAGATTGTAGCCTGGCTTTAGTAGGTGGTGCACATGATCAGGTGATGGCCTCTGCACCAATCAGTGTCCTCCACTTGCTAACTGCATGCAGCTTGCAGTGTAGTACCTACAATAACCATTGTCATGGCAACCACCTACTATGAATCCTCACATCATGTGGGCATGGTCTCTTTATCTTTCCTGTGTGATGGACATCATTCCTGTGTGTGGACATCAGTGTTACAGACAGCAGGTAGCAATACCTCTTATAGGAGAACCAGCACACTCAGGCCAGCTACATATTTGTAGGAGGTTCCAGAACTACAGACAGAATGTGAGTAGAGTTGTGTTATGCTTTGTATAGTACTGGTGTTACAGGGTGTATGTGGACATACTAGTTTACCTTGGAATGCTGTCTGTCTACATAGCTCTCACCTGTGGGCCTATCCTCTTGGTGGCCAGAGGTGTGCCTCTCATGTTATGTCTGTCATCCATACAGGTGCTGTGTCTGATATTTCACTGGCAGTGTGTGTGTTGAGTGCTATCAGTACATGGCTACATCCATTTATGTTTCTAACCACAATTCCTTGACTAAGGGTATGTTGCAGACTATCCTGTGACACCAGTGATTTGCTTAGTGTATGGCAACAGTTTTCCACATATGGGCCTGGGTTCCAGGCTCTGTCCTCCACCTACATACCAAGCTTTGCACATATGACATGCTGTCAGGGGTTGTTCTGTAGTGGGCTGTGAGAATATCACACTGCCATTGCTGCCATCACTCCACTGCTGTAGTATCCCCCCACACATACGGTGGGGCTGAGGCCATATATGTGTGGGCTTCACCTACACAATATGTGTGCCCTTATGTACTCCAGAGGCCATTGTATGTAACAGTGGTATTTGGCCCTGTATTATTGAGTTTGGGGATGCACCATAAATGACCTAGGCTGTTACAAAATGTGGGGGTATCAGGGGTGTGCTGCCATAAAGTATCTGGATGTACAGTACCATACACTTCACCTATATTTACATTACTTACATAAAGTGGGTTATTGCAGGCCTACTGCCTCCTGCCATACACACTGTTCTGTTTGTCAATGTGCTTGTGATGGTGTCAGCAATGCCTTGTTATGTAACAGTTGCATCCCATGTGGTCAACTGATGTCTTTACCACCTAGTGATTTTGTACGGAGTGTAGATAGAGGCTGCTGAACTATACACCTGCATTACTTACTGTTCATAATTTGGTATCCTGTGGTTCAGTCTGTCTTTACTATTGTACAATATGAAGGGCTTGGCCTGGACAGCAACATTTGTGACCCTTTCCAGAATACTGTATTAGTATAATGGTTGCACAGTTGCATTACTCTGTGTATATGGATGTCAGTGTCTGAACAACTATATTACATGGCATATAAAACCATAATAGTGCACAACTAATGGCTATCCATTTCTGCAAACCTGTGTGTGGTGTTTTACCCTATGACCTCTCTGTGGGCATATGTTGCAGGCAACGATTGTCATTTGTATGGGTGGCCTATACAGTGTCCTATTGTTAATGTGTTAACTGTAGGCATGGTGGCTGTTCCATATTGTGTGCACCTTGTACATATGTATCTTACTGTACATATCTCTGTCTGTGTAGTCACATGTATAGCTATATATGTGTAGTCACATGTATAGCTATATATATATATATATATATATATATATATATATATATATATATATATATATATATATATATATATATATATATATCAGTGGCGGATTTACGCTGGGGCGCAGGTGCGCGAGCCGGCCCATTTTAAAACTTTTTTTTCCAGAAAAAAGAAAAATAGTCTTGTGGGCGCATCTTTTCCGCACAATCCTGTCATGTCATCTTGTCATGAAACGCGGCTAACACACAATGGAAATATGATTGGAGGTTGCAGTCAGATGATTGTTTTTACAACAATCCTCCAGTTGCATTCCTGTTGTGGTTTAGGCGCGTAATTTTGGTCAGCTGTGATTGTATCGCTACCAGATAGTCTAATTTTAAACTAAGTACCAGGAAACAATTATCTGCTGTGCTGAGGTAATGTGCTAGTTTTTTTTTTTATATTTATTGAAGCATATGCTCGGTGCCAAAGAAAATTTGTAATAAGCCCAGTGCTATAAGAAAGTTACAAACATCGGCAAGCATTTATTAGTCTCCGGTGTGTATTTTTTTCTAAACCGATGTATGTGTGCATCCTGCAACAGACTGGTGTCCTATTATATTGTCAGAGCTTTATTTTCACTGAAAGTGGAATCTGTTCTTCCGTTTCTCATTATAAGTAAGAAACTTTGTGGTGACTAGATGTTAAGGGTAAGAATAGCTGATCACCTGTGTAGCTCTGACTGGACGGCAAATATGCTTAACTGGTAGTAGGTCAATTAATGATGGAAAGGAGCGAGATCTTTTTGTTTGTTTGTTTTAGTAATGTACTGCTTCATTTTCACACAGATTAGCTGGAATTTCCCACTGATCTTCAAATCCATCAGAAAGAAATCAGAACTAAATAAACACACTGTTAGTAGTGTCACTTTAAAGCGTTAGAGAAGTCAAATTTCCAGGATTAATGCAAAAGCTGAAAGTTAGGGATGCCTCCTCTTACGCATTCATTTCCCGTGATATTAGTTGCTTATGATGTGCGTATCTTTTAATAATGCTAATATTGGTTTGTGTAGGTGTATACTCACTGTTTTTCTGCTGCTGTGTGTATTTTTAGAGGTATGCTACTTTAAGGGATTTATTTCACACAAGACACTTTCTCGTACCACCCAGTGGAGATAGAAGCCGTGGATGTAAGTGTTTTTAAATATTACTTTGCAGAGTGAATAATTTTCAGTTTAATTTCGGCGAACACAAGACAGATTTATAGTTCGGTTCATAAAATGTTCTAGATAGGGTTACCGCCTGTCCCACTTTGCAAGGGACAGTCCCTCTTCAGGCAGTTGTGTCCTGCAAAAAAATTGAAAAAATGGCAAATGTCCTGAGAATTTATGACTAAATTATTTATTATATTTTATATAATAGTTGCATAAAACAGCTATTCTGTATCCGAAACACCTTTTTATACGAAACAGAATAAGGAACTAAAATGCTACAAAAATAAACTTTTATTTTAGGAAAAAAATGTGAAGTTATGTCCTTGGTATTGGCCGTGGGTATGTTTCGCCCTGCACAATCTGACATTTGTACCAGAAATGTCTCACTTTGGGCATTTGAAAAGGTGGCAACCCTAGTTCTAGCCCCAAACTTTGAATCAAATCCTGCATATTTTGCGTGGGAGGTAGACACTTGATACTAGTATACCTGTGCACCTATTCTGCCTATCATTCAGAAATGGTAAAAATAGGCAATGAAGAATGAATTTAATTAATTAATTAAGTAATTATTTATCTACACTCAGTTTATGTAGATATTTTTGATGTCTTTGTCCAGTCACATACAGTCTTTGTTAATTCTCTTAGTGGAGTACTCAGTATGCTAAAGTCTTTGAAGACTGCACTATAGTTTGTCATGTCTTTCAAACTCATAATGCTCTTGACATTTTAAAGGGATCATATAGTGCTTTGACTTTGTTGAGGTTTGTTCTTGTCAGACTCATATTTCTCTCTATTCAGTGGTAGACCAAATAATTTCTGTTTTTCAGATACACTTTTTATATGTTTGTCATGCTCTGTTCTCTTGTTGGTAACTGTTATGTCATCACTGAAAGTTTACATGTTGCTGCCACATAGCACTCGATTCTCCAGTTATTAACTGGGCTGTCTTTCAGTGCAGAGCCTGCATGTCTCACCAACGTTCATATGGGTTTTGACTGAGTGCTTCAGTGTCGTCCAGTATCTCAAAAGACGTGCTGTAAGTGAACTAATAATCTTTCAAGTTTCCTGTAACTCTATACACTATGCACATGTGTGCTTGCATTCTGTAATTTGTATGTATTGTTTCCAGGATTAGTATGCCTGCCTTGTGCAAATTAAGTGCCAGGAAATCCTATGGTTGACCCTAAACTGGATTAAGTTGAAAATCAGAAAAAAATCAGTGAACTATTTTTTATTGCATTGTACTGCATCATATTTTGTGATTTTGTGTGTATGTTTGTGTGTGTGTGTGTGTGTGTGTGTGTGTGTGTGTGTGTGTGTGTGTGTGTACACTTCATATCCCTTGCATCATCTGTTAAATGGTACATAGAAAGATTATGCATGTACTGCTGGAGTGGACGTGAAGCTGATGCAGCCTGTCTCCAGATCTCCTTTGTAGAATACAGTTGTTCCATTGATTTTATCAATGACTATGTTGTCTAATGATTGTGTGAGGTGTATCCAGATTGCTTAACTACCCAGTGCTGTACAAAGGGTGTGCCTGCTCCAGGTGCCATCCGGTAGTGGCTACTGAACCGTTAAAAAAATAGTTTGGCATTTACAAGCATTTACAAGCATCTGTGATCACTTATAAAAAGCTTATAAGCCAGTTGTCAGACTTCTGTTTTTTAACTGTAATTTAAATGAATCTTGGATTTCAGAATCCTTCATAAAGGATTGTGACTGATCTTCTAGACACTGTCATATTACTCAACAGGATTTGGACTGGCTGTTTATTGTGGCAAGATTCATATTTAAAATATTATTGTTCATCAGTTTAACCATGTACAATCTGGTTGCCATCTACTTAAAAGAAACGGGGGTAAAGATGTTAGGTTACACTCCATTGTTATGCAGATATTCGTGGGATACCCCCTCCTGAGAGCTTCACTAGTTTTTGTTTCTGTTAATAAAAAAACTGCAGTCATAGCCATGTGCAGTAAAAGCAGACTAAGCTATTAGCATAATGGTTTCTCCCGCTGTGATTCTGGGGGGGGGGGGGGTACATGTGTTGTGGCGTTATTTCATGAACTTAGTGAAAGCAGTGTTTCAAAACGCGGCACAATTTGGCAGTTACTTGTGCATGTGAATATGCTGAGCTGGATCTAGAGATAAAATACACCAGCTCTTTCTACAAACAATACAATCATTTAGGATTTCATACTTGCCCACACAGTTACTCTAGATGATTTTCTTGCGGTAGTGATGAACTTTCTTTGCATCTGTAAGCTGGTGTTGCATATAGAGAGTTATAAGACCGAATGAAGTGCAACACGATTACACAAGCATTTCAAGACTTGCTGTTAACTCTGCATGTGTAACACCTGCTATGGGTTACTGTTCTGTATGCTAATATTAAGTCCATTAAACTGTGCATGTCCCTACAGACCATGTTTTATTGTAAACCCTTAAGTAAAGTAATGCTTAATTATCTGGTTTACTTTATTATTTTTTTTCCTGTTTGCTAGTCAGTTTAATGTACATATAGAGGTGTGATTTTCTGTGACACTGAAATATTTTTATTTATTTTAGCTTGCCACCCAGGTTGGAACAGTACTCTCTGCACACCATGCTCTTACTCAGCCTGGGGAATGTTAAAAAAATGGAACTTATTATAATCAGCTGTGTAGTTAACAATAAAGATACCTCAGGAAATTGCCTACTACTGCTATCCATATATATCTAGAGTAAAATTGTTTCTGAGTGTCATATATAGTTCTCAGATTATATTTGGGTGTACACTGCAGTATTTTTGGGAAGGTGATACAATGAGTTGAAAGCCTTCTGGAAGTTAAATAATTTACTGATTCGGCATTGTGTTTTGATGTGTGTAAATACAATTGCGTTCTCAGCTGATGAGTTACTGGCTATTTGGGGGTTGGGGCACATGTAACGTGAGAAAGTAATAACCCATTGCAGTGGGAGATCCTAGAATATGCATTTCAAATATATGAATTTAATAGTTCTGTTGTGCATGACATAATTTACTTGGCATCAATACATGATTACACTGTATCTGGATTAATATATCCCAAGCACTGTCACAGGAACTGCAAAACTAAGACCTTTTCAAGTTAAAAATAATGTTTACTGCAGTTAGTGTGGAAACACGGTGGGATTTAGAGAGTTGTGCTATAATGATAGACTGGCTGAATTTACAGTGGAACTAATGAAGCAAATGAGCAAAACTTCGATTGCAGCTGGCATTACACCAGAAGCACGGACCACCTTAGCACAATCACATCTTATCTCTACCCTACTGTATGCTTCC
This sequence comes from Protopterus annectens, assembly GCF_019279795.1. Taxonomy (NCBI): domain Eukaryota; kingdom Metazoa; phylum Chordata; order Ceratodontiformes; family Protopteridae; genus Protopterus; species Protopterus annectens. The sequence continues at coordinate 227,840,658 of NC_056738.1, forward strand.
TCCATTTACACTAACCTCTCTAAAAGCAACCTTAGGAAACTGTCTACATCCTACCACAGTATAGCTCGTTTTGCCACAGCATCCCAGTATAGAACACACCACTGTATAAACTTAAAACAGTTACACTGGTTGGAACTTCCTAATAAACTTATCTATCAACAACTATTAATAACACATAACATTCTATATCAACCATCAAAGACACCTGCTCTTAGTAACCTCTTGACCCCTATAATAACTTGAAACAGCTAAAAGCTACAAGTCAACACAACTAGGATCACAAATTCGGCAGGAAACTGCCTTTTCTCCAACTCAGTAGGCAAAATATGGAATAACCTCCTCACACATTACCTCTCTTGGCTCCTTTCATATTTTTAAAACAACTTCTTTTACATCTGAACAACTTCTGGCTTTGCTCTTGTACCAATCCAGACTAATCTACTTTCTTCATTTTACTATCATAATTCCTTATTTCAAAACTGCAATCTTTCTCTGTGATCACAAATGACTTAATGACTGTACGACTGTACTGTTACTACTGTTCTCAAAAAAAAAAAAAAAAAAAAAAAGTACAAACATTGTCTTTTATAAGTATGTATATACATTTTAAAATATGTAAACAATTAATGCCTTTCTCAATACGTAGATAGTACTATGTGTTTTTTATTACTTTATCTAGACTAATATGTATGCATTTGATAAACCACAGCAACCAAATGTAGCGAATATAGTAAAAACCACAGCAGCAATCCAGCAATTCCAAAGAAGGAAATTTATTCACCAAACAGCAGTAAAAAAATATCTCTAGTGCCTCGGCCAACAAGCCTTTAACAGAGTTTTTACTAATATGTATGCATTGTTGCTCACTGTCTGTGTCTCAGACATTTATTGTAATTGTTTAATCTCTATAACCTTGTTTTAATCTGTGGAGCTTTTCTCCCCAGGCCTCCACTGAAAATGGAAATTATCCAGCTGGACTAGCCCGGTCAACAAATGTAAAATAAATAAATAAAAAAATAAAACTTATGAAGCAATGGCATCTACCAGAGCTTGTAATACAAGTTAATAGACCTGAGGCATAAAATTGGTTAGCTTAGAGCAGAATCCCTATATAAGGAACCTGATGTACCAGGGTAATGACTGCTTTGTAAGTCAGTCCAGAGAATAATGCACCTGTGGTTGAAAACTCTGTTGCTTATGTTTTATCTCTGTCATTTCATTCCTATTGTTCAAATCTGCAGTCTGTGATGAACCTATTTAACTGAGGGTATTTATAAGCCTAGCCAGTGTGTCAGCTTTCGCTGTCCCATTGATTAATTAACTGAGCCTCTGTCAAGAAGAGCCAATGAAGTGATCCCAGGGGGTGTATTTTCTGTTACCCATCCACTCGTCAAGGTTTCTCTTGAAGAGTGTTAGTGAGGCGCTCTGCCTAATGTAGTTAGGAATTTTGTTCCAAAGCATGGGGAGTCTCTGTGACAGGAATCTATCCCTCCAGCATGTTCTATTTATTGTTGTGGCGAGGTTTAGCTCACTAGAGCGAGTGGCTCACAGTGACTTGGATTTCTTTAGGTGGAGCATGTCCATCAATTGAGTTGGACATGGCTTTGTAAGTCAGGCAGAGATCACCTCTGAGTAAGTGATATGCCACTGAGTACAGCCAGAGTTTTTCCAGTCGGGACAGTAATCCTCTTGGTGAGGTACTTCTGTGGTCTTTCCAGCTGTTGGAAGTGTCTTGTGAGGTACATCCTAAATGGGGCATTGTACTCTATGATGGGTCTGAGTGACGAGTAGAGGGGCACTATAACCTCTTTATTTCTAGATGCGAATCCTGTAATAATTAGATGGGCTACATAGAAGGATTTCCTAACTACTTTGGCAATATGATTGTCAAAGGAGGGATTACTATCTACCTGGGTCCCCAGATCTCTTATTACCTCTTCTGTATTAAGGGGGCTGCCACCTCTGTGGTAATTCATGGGTGTTTTGTTTTTCCCAAATGGGATGACTATGCATTTTTGGCATTTAGCTTGAGGCCATGACTTTGACACCTGATTATAAAGCATTATGAGGGAAATCCTGGGTTGCTTTTCTGAATTTACTGTGAATGGCTTACAAAGTTGTGTGACAGGCCTGCTTATCTTGAAGACACATAAAGATTTCACAGCCTCGTATTCTGTGTAATGATAAAAATGATAAAGTGCGAAACAAGCACCAGAGTGCTACTGTAGTAACTTTGGTAAGCATGTTTAGTGCATGTGGGTTTTGTTAATCCTCTTGTAAGGCATGGATTTACATATGAATTGAATATCTCTGTGGTGCTGTTGGTTCTTTTTCACCTTGACTTCTCAAAGGTATGTGAAATTGTCAGTCAGTAACTCTCTTGATCAAACTGTTGAGGCTATCTGACAACCATGCTGTGGTTCTTTTGCTCCTTTGAAAGTGAATATTGGGCTATAAGATGAGACTATTATCTTCACCTCCTAGTTAGTCCATCTGTGTGTCCACAAGTTTCTGTGCATGGCTCAGTCTGGCTTTCATGGTAGTGATGGCATGTACCAGCCTTGCTCACTTATCTTGTGGTAATATCCTATTCAAAGCTTAGAGGCATACAATCCAGTGCCAGTGCTTTTATGGTGGATTACACCAGAATACCAGAACTATTTGCTTTTGAATGTTATCTTGCGTGCTTTGTATTCAGTAACTAAACTTTTTTCATTAGGGGTCACCACAGCAGATCATCTGTTTCCATTTCTTCCTGTCCTCTGCATCTTTGTGTCATACCAACCACCTGCATGTCCTGTCTCATCTCACCACATCCGTAAACCTTATCTTAGGTCTTCCTCTTTTCCTCTTACCTGGCAGCTCCATCCTTGGCATTCTTCTCCCAATATATACAGCATCCCTCCTCAGCACATGTGCAAAGCAATGCAATCGTGCCTCTCTAGTTTGTTTCCAAACCATCCACAGACAAACAAGTTTGTAAAGTAATGACAACATGGCAAAGCAGAGAACAGATAATTTGTGAAGTGTTTTGCATGCGTTCTTCAGCATAATGACAACGTGCTGTTGTGGCCATTGCCTAAGTCAGTAGTACTTGACATTGTTTTATTATGTACATTAGACACAGAAGCAGTTAGTTCTTGTATTGACATGAGCTGCAGTATATCAGGAAAAAGTGCTGCCATATCTTCAGGAGCCAAGCAAGAACTACATCAAGAGTCTCTCTTCAAATTTTTCAGAAAGGCCATAAAACACGGGGAAGGTTTAGTCTCTGAGGGTAAGTCTTTGTGGGTGCAGTATATCAGGAAAAAGTGCTGCCATGTCTTCAGGAGCCAAGCAAGAACTACATCAAGAGTCTCTTCAAATTTTTCAGAAAGGCCATAAAACACGGGGAAGGTTTAGTCTCTGAGGGTAAGTCTTTGTGGGTGAGAGCAGTGCCAAATTATAGGATAATGCCCTATTCTCTGGATGATTATATTAGATGTCTTTCCACACATGATGTCAGAGCTTCTTAAGGTAATCTTTTCACAACCACCAAACCACTGTATATATATATATATATATATATATATATATATATATATATATATATAGTTATTTTTATCTGTATCTGCATATATGTGTCTGTGTAAATGTATCCTGGGGATGTTGATAGCTTCCATATTTTACATCTCCTATGGGAGCCACACTGTACGGCATAATATGTTACCAATACCGGCCTGACATCATACAGGTGGGTTGTAGTACTTTTTGCATGTTGTGCACATGTCGTGACAGGTCCTGCTTATGTGATCTGTAACACTTTAATGTATTGCAGGGTGGACGTGTTTGGCTGTGGTGGGGGAGTATGCCTATTCGTACATGATGCATATTGTTTGGGGCATCTCAACCCCATTACCAGTGCATGTGCACTTATTTATATTTGTCAATCTACCATTGCTATCTACAGATGTGTGGCCATATATATATGTATATATTACTGTGGATATATATATATATATATATATATATATATATATATATATATATATATATATATATCTACATCTATTGACATGTTGTATCTGTTTAGATATTACTATATTTACTCACAGAAATACATTTACATGTTGGAATACATTCTCTGTACTGTTGAATGACCGGGCTGGTTGATATGTTTTGAATACGTCAGGGTTATGTATATCTGACATGGCTTAGTGGTAAAGCACTTTGCCTATGGTGTGTGGGGTTCTGTGTTTGAGTGCAGCAGAGACCATTTATTTTGTTGCTGGGCAAATCAAGGGCTGTTGGATATAGATTGATTAAGGTACATTTAGTCAGTTTTTAGTTTGCGCGGAGGTAAGGACTGCTAACCTGCCATTACATCTGCTTACAGGGTGTTAGCTTCAGATTTGCTTAACCAGTGTAGTCATTGCTTAGCGCTGCACAAACGGGCCAAAGCCCACTTACTAGTGCTTACATATGCTTACTATTGCTTATTTGTGCTTAAACCTGCTTACTAGTGCCTTATTCAGTCTGACACGGATACTTCACATGTGCATTTCTTGCAGTACTCCAGTTCTTATATGTGTTATTTAGTGAGTTTTGCAACAAAACTATTGTTATAATGTGTTTTGCCATGTAAAATGGACTGTGCTACAGTGGGACCTGAACCGGGAATGCCTGCAAATTAGGCAGATGCTATGCCCACTACACTATTGCTGTGCTGCTTCATTTGCATATTTCTTCCATAATGTGATATCCATGGTGCCTTCCCCCACCACCTGAGCTCCATGTACACAGCAACCAGCCATTCTCCAGTTGCTAGCCCAGCCATACCACACCTGCACAAATTGCCCTCTTTGCACATCTCGGTACTCATCCTGTATACTGTCTCAGCCCAAGATTCTGCAGGCTCTTCATCTGTTTAGTCCATGTACGTATGAGCCTTGCCGTGATCGTACTCTGATAAAGGTGCAAACATCGATGTGCCTCACAATTTTTGATTCGTCCTGCCAGGGATGGACCTCTTGTTGTGCCAGGATTAGACTTAGCTGGTCTACACTGTTTCTCCCACTGATAACATCCTGCCAGGAGTTTGAGAATCAGAGGTTTGCTCACACACCTGGCCAGCCTCATCTCCCGGTCCCATGGGACCAGCATCCCAGGTTTGACATTCTGTGCATGAAGCATGCCCACATGCTCCACTTGACATGCACCGTGTTTTATTATCCTCTTAAGTATTATGGCAGACTACTGTTCTCACAGTATGATTGGACATGCACTGTTTATAGGTTACATATAGACTGCTCGAAATACTGTATTTGAGCAATGTACAAATGGTTACTCGTATTAATCTACATACTTACATACATTTCCTATACTGTTGAATGACTGTGTTCAATGATATGTTTGTGATAACAGCAGCTGTATGTGTATCTGCCATGGCTTAGTGGTAACTCACTTTGACTATAGTGTGCAGGGTCTGGGGGTTGCAACCTGGGAGTGCAGATTATTTTGTTGCTGGGCAGGACGACAGCTGTTGGCTACAGAGTGACTAAGCTACTTGTGAGCAGTTGTAAGCAGGTCTGCACTGGTTTGCATGAGGGAGAGGTATATATTTATTTAGTTATAGATATATATAAACACACACACATACACATGCATCTACATATTTAGCTACATGTCCTGTAATGTTGAATGGTATTGCTGGATGCTATGTTTGTGGAAACATCAAGGTTATGTATATCTGCAGTGGCTTAGTGGTAAATCACATTGCCTATGATGTGCATGCTCCTGGGTTTGGGCCTTGCAGGGACTGTTTAATTTGCTGCTGGCCAGAATGAGGCCCATTGGATACAGAGTGGTTAAATCACTTTTACGCTGTTGTCAGCAGGTTTGCACAATGGTAAGCACTGCTAACTTCCGGTGACATCCGCTTACACATGGTTAGCCTCACTGTTGCTTACCCTGTGTAATCACTGCTTCCCGTCATGCAAACAAACTTGCACCTGCTTAGTCATACTTATTTATCCTTACTACTGCTCTGTTTATGACAGTATTAGTCTACTGGTTCTTGGGGGGGGGGGGGGGGGGTGGCAAATTTGGCAAGCATATGGGGTTATCATTCATTACACTGCTTCCTACTCCAGTTCACACATATGTTATTTATTAGGTTATACAACTAAATATATTGATCATAACCAGTATTTGACATGGAAATAGAATGTACTGCAGTGGGACTCGAACCAGGATTGACTGTTCGTGAGGTGGACGCTCTGCCCACTACAATATTGCTGTGCTGCTTCCTTTGCACACATCCTGCTTTTTATCCCCCTTTTGGTATTTCAGCTACATTAACCATAGCTAAGCAATGGGCTCACCCGCGCACCTACGGTTAGCTTTGATTGGTGTTTTAAAAGCTATAGATGAGTTTCATCTTTTATTTTATATGTCCTGTTGCTGTTGTATGCATGGGGGTCTGTTTGTGGGGATATGGGGACACCCTGTGAGTGATCCCGCTCATTTCTTAACAGCTTCTGCTATTTGACATTACAGGGGTGTGTTTATTGTGAGATCTCTGCTCTCAGACATGCCCACTGCACTCATACACGTTCTGTGTAAGCCTAAGAGCTTGGCCAGCGCGCCTTCATCACTATGCACAGCACGCTAACATCCTGCTCCTAAATGGCCACTTCTGTGCAGGACTAAACTAGTCCTGCATGGAAGTTTAGTAAATCCAGGGGACTGAAATGGAGTGGTTTACTGTTTTTTTTATATATCTTAAATAAATGATGAAAGTCCTGGTATAGCCAACCTGGTTGAAATTAAGTTAAAGAGAGATATGATATGGTTTTTACTTCCTACCTATTAACTGCCTTGATATTCCCTCATATTTTTGCCTGCTCACTGGTATATATATATTTTTTTGATGTACTGCTGAATCACTGATTACAGTCAGTCAGTAATACCAGTCAGATAGCTGAGCTTCACTTCATACTTCTTATGTACTTATCAGTTTAAATCACGTCTTCCATTTTGATAAACTGTTTCCATGTTTGTTGGTTAATGCAACTGTGCAGTTACAGTTACAGATGTGAGTGTGTGCCTCTCAACCTTTTAGCTCGAGAAATTTCAACAAAGTAAAAAATTATGAGAGAATAAAAATCAGGGACAGATTCTAAATATTGCTCTTATTAATGAAGAAAGCTATTAGTATAACCACTTTTGTCTGCATATTCTGAAGAATATGAAGTCTGAAATTTGAACGTCTGTCTCATTATTTACTGACATTAATCTCAAATGATTTGCTGGAAACAGCACATTTAATGAGAAACAGACCAAATCTATAAGATAAAGATCTAGACATTCTTAGAAAATCTGGATAGTTGACATATATGTATGTGTGTGTGCATGTGAATTTAAATTTCCAATAGATAACATCAACATTATTTCTGCTTAACACATTTTAAAGTGCTTCAGGCTTCATAGTCAGTTGACCTATGATTGGTATGACCTCTTAGATTCCCTTTATGTATTTTCTGTGATTCTTTAGCTAAGAAGTTGAAAGAGCAGGGGAAAATTGCAGTGGGTTGCACTCTGTGGTTCTGACAACAACACGTGAGACACATTTCTGAGCTATTATTAATGAATTTATTGATTTACTTGATCTAAAGCTAGTATTGTGTGTGGGTCTGTGTGTTTCCCTGTGTGTCTGTGTTTTGGCTATGAATAAACAAGACAGTACAAAGTCTTTGAGTTTAAAGTTAATATGAACTATGAATATATTTTAATTTCACTTCTGTTTTGCATGCATATGGGTGTAAAATTTATTGTGTTGCGTTGCAACACTTTATCTGGTACATACATAGTGCATGTGGGTAAGGCTATGAGCTGTTTTCTGTAGTGTGGATTTTGCATTCCCCAACCTTCTTTTATCAAGTGTGTGACCGACCAAATCAGTTTGCCAAACTGTGCTCCTGAGCTGCCCCTGAAAAGGTACATTTGCATCCATTGGGGTATTGCAGCCTATTAGCAAATATAGTACATATTTGTCTTTCGAATTTCTGCACATAGGTGCTAATTAGTGCTTTACTACATTCTCTTTGACTATTATTCCCAGCACAACTGTTAAAGTTTAATGGTTTACCGGATGCATTTTCAATAAATATGAGTTCCAGGGGAAAAGAAGTTTACCATTACTCATGCTGTCTGTTTTCAATATAAGCATTTTTTTAGGAAATGACTGTCAATGTTTATGCTTTAAAATGTAAAGTAAACATTTTAAATTAAATACAAGTCACTGTGATCACTATAAAAGTAAAGAAGAAAATAATATGCGCATCGACAAGTCTGAATAGTGTTGTATGGTATTGGGGTGAGAAAAAGACACGCAATGGGATATTCATATGGCTGGAGGGGTCCTAGTTCATTTACCTGCCTAGGGTTCCATTTGACCATGATCCAGGTCGGAATGGTAGAGTTAATGCATCAGAGGAAGAAAATGTTTTCCTCTTTTGGTCTGTTATACTTGGGTATTTTATATGTTCAATGTATTTTGGCTATACTACTTTGACCATTTAAAGATGAACTGATATAACTGTTCTGACCTACATTTTTTTAATGGAAATTGCTTAGCATTCATCTTTAGGCTGTCAAAGGGTACATGTTGTTCTTAACAGATATTTTGATCTTGATGAGGCAAATAATTTGTACTTTAGTATTTTCCTTCACAAAGTTTTTTAATGGCAATCACACCATAAATGGGTTGGGATCCCAAAGAACAATCATTTTCCTATCTAATTACTTTAATATCTGAATGTGTTAGACTGTGAGCCCAGAATGATGAATGAACAACTTTTGCTTGCCTTGGTAAAATGGAGATTTGACCCCAACTTGTCCTGTGAAAAATAATGGAAGTTTTAAATATTTAGAGCTTTGGAAGATTTTGAGTGTCTGGTCATTTTTCTTTGTACTTAATGATCATCCAACAGAGGTAAAATGATTGCTCTGTAAAAGCTCATGTTAGGATGTATTATTATTTATAAATTAAGGCCAGTGCAAGGAAAATATGTTACTTGGTGTCGGAAACTATCCAAACAAAAATACAGAATCCTGAATAGCTGGCTCATAGTCAGGGCTTTATCACTCTTCAACACTGGAGCAACTGATAAACTGAATATAATGGAGTGTAAACAGCCTTCACTTACAGCCAATAGATTGACACAACAGTACTAGAAGTCTAAGTGTTCAGGCATGAACATTAGAGATGGAAATGCACAGTCTAACTGTGGGTGTATTCCTGGAATGTTCTGGCCTTCACTATGTTTTGGAGCTGGAGGGCAAGCTTTTCACAGTTTATGCTTATACTTATGGATCAAATGTAAAGTGATCAGATTTGTGTAAGAAGTGATAAACTATCTCTAGGATTTAAGAAAATCCATGTAGGCACAATGTAGAGCCTACACGGAATGTTACCATGTCTGTATACATGGTTTCCCCTCGGCAGTGTGCCATGCATCTTAATGATGGCACTTTGCAGAGGGAGAGCAAAGGAACATGGATATTGAATCAGTGTAGGAAGTAGTGTAGTGATAACCATGCCTACAGAGGAGTAATGTACTCCCTGCACTGTGCTAGTGTTTTTTTTTTGTAATTTTTTTAAAAAAAAAAACATGTTTGCGCAGCATGGTGCAGAGCACAGCAATGTTAAATGGTACTCACAGATAAGACAACAGACTCCTGCAAGACATCTAAAAACAGAAACCAGATGTCATTAATTATTTATTTAAATGTGATGTTTAAGAGCATCTAAGCATGTTTGTGCAGCACAGAGCTCAGCACTGCTTATAAGTAGCTCAGTGGTATATGTGAAGATATACCAGATTTCATAATATCCATGTAGCTAAATGGGTAGAGTGATGTTTTTTTTGTGTAGTAGGTCCAGGGTTTGAATACATGAAAGGGAAATTAGTATTTAATTTTAATATAGAAATTTTGCAGCCTAATTTAAAATATGGCTTTGCTGTGCTCTGCTAAGCACTGCTAAAACTTGCTAAGATGCATAAACATGATAACGGCTGCCAATGTTTATGCACTGCTTGGCTGGTTCGTGTGCTACTAAGCCCTACTATGACTCAGGTTCTGTGAGTTTTTTCACTTCTTAGCTCAGCTGCTCTGGTTTGTGCTGTGCTAAGCAACACAGCACTTTTTTGAATGTTGCCCAATGACATGTAAGGGCAGGAAAACAGCCTATATTAAGCCCAAATGGTGGGAATACAGCAAAATCCATTGGAGTTCTTCCTCTGATGGGTGCTATGACTGCTGTTGATGAAAGTGCATACTTTTGAGTGCAGCATTGGGACATTATGGAGTCCAGGGTCATGGTTGGACTCCTACTTAAAAATCATGGTGACCAGCTGCTGCAGGGCGGTTTCCAGGGCTCAGAGTGTAAGGCAGAGGCCTGGGACTGGCTAGCTAGAGAACTATCCAGTGTTACTGGTATCCCCTGCACAGGTGAGCAGTGTCGTCACCACTATGATGATCTGAAACAATAAAAGGGGGTACTCTTCGACACCTGGGTCCAAGAGGCAAGGGTAGGGAATGCCCCAAAAGTATGTAAGTAATTTTACCTCTGTGTTACTAATATCTAATCTGAATGTCTGAAAAACTGGTATGTATAATGGTGTGCATCTTTTGCAACAGCTGCAGAAGAGAGGGCATGCAATGTCGAGTCGCACACCAGGGACCTGGCCAGGATGCACTGTGAGTGTGGTGCGTACGGATGTATTATGCTGACTATAGTGAAATAAGCAAGAAAGGGTAACACATTAACTACATGAAAGTTTATGTAATAAAGTCTGTAGTGGAATAAATGTGGAATTAGAGCTGTATTGGAAGAAGTGAATAATGCCCATTGTAGTGCAATAAAAACATGAAACAATACCAGTTAATGCATTAAAGTATATACAATAAAGTCTCTCGTGCAATAAATGTGGAATTATAGCTGCATTGCAAGAAATGAATAATGCCAACTGTTGTGCAATGAAGTGTATACAATAAAGTTTGTAGTGCAATAAATGTGAATTAGAGCTGTATTGCATGAAATGAATAATGCCAACTGTTGTGCAATAAAACATGAAACAATACCAATAACACCAAGGAAAATGGTATACATCAGGACTATGTTGTAAACATTGCAGTAGAGCTGTATTCATTTAGGCTGAAAGGTAAGGTGCTGCAGTCAAGTACAATACTGTAACAGCTGTAGAATGCAAGTCTAATGGCTGCAAATTGTATTATTTAACTCATATAGTACCATTCAAAGCTGTCTTTATGCCAATATTGTTCACATAATGCTCTGTCATCCACAAACACCAGGTAATCAAGGTATACGGATGAGGTAGCTCACTCCATGAACCATACCTCTCAAGTGTACCTCATTATGGGGAGGTCATGCTCTCAAAGTTCCACATTGAAAGGGTCTGTTACACATTCAGTGTTAGGAATGTTTTAGGTGAAATCCATGGTAAATTGACATTAATCATATTAATTCATTAAAGGATCTTCTTTATAAGTGCAAACAGCATATTTTAACCATCCTATGACCTTCCTAGTTGAAGTTGTTAGTAAGTCATTAATATGTGTTCCACATTTTCCCCATTTGTTCCACATTATGAAGGCGAGTGTTCCTCATTTTGGTGATGGAAGGTTGAGAGCTATGCCATGAACTGATATTGTTTGTTGACTTCACAGATATTTCAATCCACTATCAATAAATTGTGTACACCAGCATTGTTTATACTGATATATAGTGAACCTACTATATGCGTTATACTTGTATTTCATGTATGTGTGCTCTGCTGTCACTGCAGTCTAGTATAACACTGTAGTAGAACTGCCAGGTCATATTTTGGTTCCAGGTAAGCTCTAGGCAAATAACAGTTAGTCAGCAATCAGCAGTGACTCAGTATCCCAGTTTGTTAAATGCTCTGTATATAGTATATTATACCACACACAGACCAGAGTTTGAATCCAGTCCTATGTAGCACTAAATATTACAGTAGCAGTCAAGTAATCCTCACAAATTACCTGTACTCAGGAACTACATGTAAATGGGTGAGGTAGCCTATATTATGTGTAGATAATTATGCATTTAGATTTCCCAGACTGTTAAAATCATTAGCAAGAATGTGAAAAATCAGCAATGTGCAGTAGAAATAATATCTGTAATCCTGGTATGGTGCATGCCTGGACTGTCTGTTAAAAGCTGATGCAGTCGATTAATACATTCCATGCAGATGTACCCCTGCAGTCAGTGCTATTAGGCTCTATTCCCATGCCTGCCAACCAAGGTGTGACTGCTGTTTAGTGTCTGTACTGTACACATACATGTCTCTCAAGTGTCATGATTTCATGTTATGTTAATAATAGTGCGGAACCTGCCTGTTATAGGAATACCATGGCGATGAGTACCTAGATTGCAAAGTATCACCATTTCAGCCAACAGAACACCTTGGTAGTTATATAGATTCACCTGATGTGCAAGTGTTCTGTGTAGATGTGTACCTGCAGTTGTTACCGTTTGGCCTATAGTGTCCCATGTATATAGCTTGAGAGGTATGTATGCACTACATCAGCTACAGGAGACTTGTACTCACTGTACACATAAAGAAAATATAGACCTGTAGAGTAGATAGTATCCTGTTGTCAAGGAAGTAAGCAGCAATGTTGCTAACAGACTGATTTTCTCTCTCTCCCCATCCCTTATCTTCATTTACTTATTACTGTTATTCGTTGGTTATGGTTTACTATTAACATATGTTGTTACATTAACTATTTTTTGAGCATGTGTTTTATTATTGTTATGTATTATAATGGATGCATATTAACATATCTTGTTAAATTACCTGTTTTGTTGGCCTTATGCTGTAACTGTTACTGGCATGTTGTTAGACTGTTCTGTTATTTATTGCTGTGTTTCACATAATATGCATTGATATGTAATTGTGTTATTTCCAATGTTATGCCATGCTTTTATTAGTAACAATGTTTTTTCTTAATAACTAACCTATACTTATTGCTCAACCTCCATTACCACAGCATGTCAGGGTAGGCTAGTTCCTGGTGATGCCCCTACCTTGCCTCAACTTGCTGTGGCACTGGGCCTAGCCCGTATAGGACCCAAACCGGTGGTGCCCCCTCTGCTGCCCCTGCACCACCTGCAGTGTTGGGTTGAACCACCTCAGGGGATGGGGCCCTGCCTCCCCCTGGGAGTACTGGTGGAGGGGCTGCAGTCACACAGGATGAACCACCAGTCATGGTGTGCAGGACTGTTCACTGGAGCTATGAATGCCAGCTGTGCCAGATTGAGACCATGCTGGCCAACGTGGTGGGGAAGACTCACCCTGGTACCCAGCCTCCAGCACAGCCACTCTCAGGGCAGTGAAGGAGGAGTGTCAACTGTCCCATGGTTGGGGAAATGAGTCATGCTGCTGCCATCTGGAGGCAAGGTGTGACTTGGATTCCACAGCATCCTTCCCATCCAAGGTGTTTACCCCCTTCATGTGTCACACACCATCCCTAAGTGCTGTCTTGTCTGTCTGCAAATGCATCCTGTCCTACCCAACTTACCTTCCCACATGTACCTATGTCCCTTCCCCTATATTCCACTCTTACCTTAAAAAAATGGGCACCTGTCCCAAAAAAATATTGCTGCATACATAGCTCTCCATGTCACACACGTGTCCACTGGACACCACTAATCTGGTCTATTTGGCTTCACAACACAGTTATATTGTCTTCATTCCTCCCTCTGTGGTTTGAGAGTCCAAATGAATTGACAAAATATGTCAAAATGCACAGCAGTTGCTGTACAAGATATAGATAGCTTTGTTCTTTCCTATACCCCTCCTGCACATCCCTAACTGCCTTTAACTATGTTTTTTCCCCTGCTTGTCCACATTGCACCACTTTCCTATCACTCCCTTTTCCTTTTCTTTATTTTTTTTATTTTATTTTTATTTTTATTGACATTTGTTAATCAGGTTAGTCCAAATGGGCTAATAGCGCATTTTCAGTGGAGACCCGAGGAGAAAAGCTCCAGGTTACAAAAAAAAATGCAATAAACATGAATCTCAAACAAGAATATTAATTAAAAATTACTGTACAATTAAAAGATTTGTACTTCAGTATAGTAGAGGGTAGAGTATACAAAAGGGAGTAAAATAAGTTTGAAATTTAGCACTGAATGCAAAGTGCCTAATCTGTTAAACAAACTATCCAAAGTCAGGCAGAAATCATTTGGAACATGTTAACATATACTGGAGATAGGAGTGGTTATTAACTTAGGTTGGGTCATGGCAGGGGCAAGTCTTAGTGTTGAGAATATACTGTTTAAGTTCTTTTTTAAAGTATAGAGAGTGGGAAATGGAGGGAATGTGTATAGGGAGTTTGTTCCAGGCTTGGACAACAGAGCATCTATAGAGAAGTTTCCCAATATTTCTTTTTGGATGGTAAGGATCTAAAGGTTGCTGGTTAGAGCTATGTAGGGTCCTGGAAGGAGAGTTGTGAGATATCAGGGTGGATAGAGCAGGGCAAGAAGATGGTTTGTATATAATAGTGTGCAATATTTGGAAATGTAGTAGTAGTTTTTGGGGAGTTCAAACCATTGAAGAGCATTTAGGGCTTCTTAATATTTTTACTGCAGATTTTCACTGAACTAGGTGATGCAACACTGTGAGCACACTGCACTGCTTTGCTTAGATAAGTTTAAATGAGCTTTAGTGATTAAATGTGTTTATTACATTGTTAGACACGTACAAAATAAACACCTCTGCCAAGTTTCAATCCCAGGCCCCTTCTGCTTACTGCCCATTGAATTAACCTACCATGCCACACCGATCTGACATAAAACAAGTGTTTCCAGCAAAACATACTGATTGCCACTTACAGTCATTAGTCATGTGACTGAAATAAAAACAAATGGGAAAAATGTGAGTGTACCTTGGACTCTGGTTGTCTACTGGTGTATTATTGCATCAAAGACATAATATGAAAATGACAATGCCAGTAGATCCAAACTTTTAATAAAAATCAATTATACTCCTCTAGTGCCTCAGACTTACAGCCTTTGACAGAGTATAAAAACACATACCCACAATGCATATATGTATATCAATCAGTAATAATTAAAACAATTAAACAATTATAGCAACTATTTCCAATTTAACTCCTTATTAAGCCCTTTTGGAAAAAATGTACCAAATTTTAAAATGAAAGCTGTCTCTTTATGAAGCAGCTTATTTTTTAAAGACATATCAGGAACAATCTTTACCCTTTCTAAAATAGTACCCTTTAAATTGCTACTCTTACCCTGATGACAAGTATCAAAGTATAGTGTTAAAGGACTTTCTAATTTCTTATTCTTGATATCTCTAAGATGTTCTTGATACCTAACTCTAAAACTTTGCTTTCTTTCACTCACATAAAATAAGTTGCATTCACATTTTAATACATAAACAACTACTTCTGTATCACAACTATTAACATCACATGGATAGAACACTCTATTATTAATCAAATGGAAAGTTCATACAGTGAATTTACATATTGAACAATGTCCACAGGGTTTCAATCCAAAATTGGAAATTTGTGCTCCCAATGATTGTAATGGAAAAACAAATTGGCATGAACAATCATGTATTTAACACTTCTGCCTCTCTTATAGGAAACCATGGGTCTTTGAGGCAAGTATTCCTGTAGATTCTTATCTTGTAACAAAAAATTCCAATAAAACATAATAATCTCAATCACCTTCTCTGCAAACATATTATATGTAGATACAAAAAATATTTTTGAACTATTCCATTACCTGCACTTCTAACCAGTCTCTCATTATTTATAACAGACTGGAAAAACAGAACGCTGATCTAGGCAGTTAGAGGCTGTCTGTATGGAATAGGTGTCATATCCCCATTTTCCTAAACATTTCACATGTTTTAAACACCTCTTCAGTAAGATTTTTTTGGATCATTACACAATCTTCTAATACACAGTAGCTCATTATATGGCAGTGCCTTTATTAAATGGGGGGGGTGACAACTTCTCCCATCCAGATAATGCTTAATATTATTAAATTTCCTATGAATTCCAGTTCTAATACACCCTTTCTTACCACTTAATTCCACATCCAGAAAAACATTTGCTCCACATTGTAATTCATCAAAAGCTAACCCAAACATATTCTTGTGAAGATCTTAAAAAAACAACTCTACCTTTAGTTGTCCACCTTCACATAAAAAATAAGATCATCTACTGTATGTATCAGTAATATTTTGTCACATACTATTGAAAAAAATCCATTTTACAGAGGTACTCTACCTCAAATAGGCCCATAAGTAAATTAGCATACATGGGATACAAAGTTCCATTAAATTGAAAATAATTATTCGCAAGTTTGAAGTGCACTAAATCAATTAAATAATATGCCATATGGTTATCCCCCCCAAAAAAAATTTCATAGCCTCTATCCCAAACCAGTGTGAAAAACTGGTATAGACACTCTGAACGTCTATTACTATCCAATATTTCAAATCAGTCCATCTAACATATTTTATTCTCTCTAAAAAATCAAAAGTATCTTTTACATAAGAATGTAGTTTCTCAACTATTGGCAGCAACTGATCATGTAATAAAATGCCCACATTATGTAAGAAATAGTTACAGGCAGATACAATTGGGTGTACTGGAGGGTCTATTAACCTCTTATGTAGTTACGGAAGGCAATAAGAACTTGCCATAGTGCAAACGTCCGTACAAAACTTCATTTCCACATCCTTTAAAGTGAAGTAGCCCAACCTGTAACCCTTCTGAATCAAATTATCTAAGTTTATTAATGCTGCTTCATAGTCCCCCCAACCAGCTTCTCTAAATACCTCCTTGTTATTAAGATTTTCATAACACATTTTTAAATATTGGGGACAACTCATCACTACCACTTTATTACCCTTATCCGAGGGTTTAAAAATCATATCCTTTCTGGATTCTAAGATGGCCACCAGCTAGACTGCACACACTTCAGCTTGCTCCAACTACTAAATTCAAATCTAACCTCATTTAAGACTACTGCTACAGTGTAAATCTACAAAAAAGCAACTCTTGCATATTTAAACCTAAGTCGCTACCTGAATGAAGCTTATTTTTTATCTTCTGAGTGTAAAAATATGAAATGCATACCTTGGATTTGGGTGATGACTAAGCAGTGACTCCTGTACATGTTCCCGGGCCTGCAAGCAGTAAGTAGCAGCTAAAAAAACTAAGAAAAGAAGCAAACTTTCACACAACAAAGAAAAATGGACCAAATGGAAACACACACATCTAAAACAAGACTATCTCAAATTGCTTCTCCAGACAAGGAAGTTATTACTAAGAGGCAAAAAACTACCAAATCTCAAGCCGAAGTGTCAAAGAACCAAATTAAACCAAAAATTATCAAGCTTTTGACATGGAGGAACTAAAAGCAGCTTTAATGCCTCTGCAAACAGAAATAAAATTATTCTCTTCAAAACTTACAGCGTTTGGCAATAACTTGGATCAGATAATAACCAGACTGGACAAAAATGAGGCTAGAATACTGAGTAATGAGACAAAGATAGAAGAAATACAGAAAGTGTCTTCCATTACTGAAAATTCAGTCAAAGAAATACAACAAAAACTGATTGATCTGGACGTTAGAGCAAGGAGAAATAATGTATGTATTGATCAGAGGCATCCCAGAAAAATATGAACAGTCACAGCTAGCTAATGTAGCAAAGAAAATTGTCAGTCTCCTTCTTGAAAACAAAGAACTATCCCAAAAAATTGTTATTGAAAGAATACACCATGCTCTGAGAAAATCTCAGACCCTGGATGCCCCCAGGCAAATATATGTAAGAATTCTAAATGCTGCACATGGTCAAGAAATAATTCAAGCTGCAAAAAAATGGAAACATATTCTATGGAATGGCTGCAAGATAACCTTTGCTGAGGATCTGCCTCTACAGATAAAACAGTTAAGACAAGCTCTTTCACCATAATTCACTTAGTAAGCAAAAACATTAGATTCCAAATGAAATTCCCAGCAACTCTGCAATTTCAATACAAAGGCTTACATTATGCAGTTAAAAATAAAGAAGAAGCAAAAACAGCTTTTCTCAAAGCCTTTAAAGAACTGCCATGAAGTAATTGTTTTATTTTTTTACACAAACAGGCTCCTAATACAAGGACTATATGCTTCTGTGTATTTTTGGCATACTAATTCTCTCAATGACAAGGTAAAATACCCGTTTTCTGCTTGGATTCATTGTTTTTCATTTGGGCACTCCAACTACAGCTTAGGGAGGATCTCCACACTGTCGCGAATGAACTACATTATCCAGAATCCTTTGCAACCATGAATCAGGAAAATTAAGCACAGCTGAGGTCAAAGGAAAAACTATGGTATCCATTCATGCTCATAACATCTCAGAAAATCAGCGTTTGCAAATGAAAACGAAAGTAAGGCTCTCACATAACAGAATACCTGTGGATTTACTTTTTCCTGACTCAAAAAGTAAAGATTCTCGTGTATATGGTGTATGGAATGTAAATCTAGCCTAGAAATAGTACCACAAGTTAATTGATTATATAGAAATGGTAATATATAGGTGCTGCTTGTTTTTTTCTTGTTCCTTCCTGAATATATACAAGCTGGACTAATAAAATCTTCTGGGTTAGAAACTGTAGCAGCTGATGTAGCTGCAATAAATACTCAGCCCATACTAGGAAAAGCAAACCATTGTAGTTAGGTTTGTGTTGTTTACATAGTGTTAAAATATGCTTTCTTAAGCTTTAAAATAAGTATGCATCAAGTGTAAGAATACCAATGTTGTACAGCAGAGAATATATAGGGATTCTTTGTTTTTCTGTGTCATATTTTCTTTCTTTTTATGATCACAATGCTGTTTTTTTTTTTGTATATATGCTCGATTCTTACATGATAAATGGACACTCAGGGATATAACTGTAGCAGTAAACACATACCCAAGAAGTAAAAGAACTGCTCTCTCTCTCTCTCTCTCTAAATATATATATATATATATATATATATATATATATATATATATATATATATATATATATATATAAGGAATGTACATATGACCAGCATAACAAGGGACATGCAAACACTGTTTGACAAAACTATATTATGGTAAAATCATTTGTGTATGTTGTTACTCTTCTATGTGTGAACACAATTAAAATGCAATAGTTTGTTTTGTACTATATTTTGATTAGATTGCTATTTGCCTATTAAGCTAGATATATAAATTTCAGTTAAAATATGCTCAGCTTAATTATTTTCAAATGAACAAAGGGTTAGAATGCATATCTTTTATACATAATTTGTGTCGGCATGCTGTTATGTGTGATGTTTTATTGCTGGGACTTAGAATGACAGAAACCTTTTGAATTATAGTTGTTAATATTCCTTTTACCTCTCTTTCAGGTAGTAGGCTAGCGTGGGTATGCACGAGGGGGGTTCTGAAAGGGAGTGATGTCACACTTATATCCACACCATTGATATGTACAAAAAATTTTAATAATTTTGAAATGTTATTTTGTCCCTATATATATATCCACTTATTCTGAAAGCCAGCAATATGTGTATTATACCCTTTAGATGATCTCTGTGGATTCATGGAATGTAAAGGGCTTACAAGATAAGAAAAAAAAGAATCTATTAATGCACTTAATTTTTAAATCTAAGGCAGAGATAACTTTCATACAAGAAACGCATATGTTGAAAGAGCAATGGGAGAAAGATACAAAAAAAAATGGGTGAAATATATTGTTGCTGCTGGTGACAGTTCAGCTTCTAGGGGAGTTGCCATAGTAGTTAAAAAATCTTTTGATGTTAATATATGGAAAAGTAGCTGTGACCCAAATGGTAGATGGTGTTATTTTACTTGCGAACTACCACCGTTTAAAAACCTTTCTTAGTCCTGAATGTTTATGCCCCATGTTTGCATCAAATAACTTATCTATACGAGATATACAGAATCTTAGAGAACTATCCTAATTACTTCGATATCACAGGAGGTGACTGGAATATGTTAATTAATCCAGAACTTGATAGGACAAATAAGAATAACAAGCAAATGGTTCAGCTTATTACACTAATAGCTGAAATAATGGAAGATTTTAAGTTAGCTGACCCATTTGAAAACTATAGAAATAGTATAACTACTAGTAAATTCACTTACTATTCACCATATCACAAGTCTTGGTCTAGGATAGATGTATTTTTAATATCTGAAATCTTATAAATAATACAGTCTAATACAATAGTGAACCTAGGACAATATTGGATCATGCAAAGATAAATATTACACTAAAGTTGGGGAGCTCAGTGCAAGGACCCCAAACAGTTATGAACTGGACGTTAAATACTAACTTACTAAAGCTTAAAGATGTTTCATGAAATATCATAGACATTCTTACCCAAACTTATAACAACTTAGAAGTAGTAGATATACCATACGACATTCAATGGCAAGCTATGAAAGCCACTATTAGGGGTATATTAATTCAAAAAGCTGCTTTCTATAAAAAATTAAACAGAGAAAAAGTCATATTAATAGAATAAAAATTTAAAAATATAGAGTCAGAACTGCAAATAAATTATTCACCAGTACTTGAAAGTCAAATGGTTACACTACAAGGACAACTATGTGAAATTCAAACACAACAGTACTCAATCAATGAAATTAAACTCCTCCACAAATATGCTGAATGGGCTCAATCGCCCTCAAAAGCACTGGCAAGAATCATAAATATTAAGAATCCTCCTACCAAAATAAAGCAACTAAATTATAATAACAAAACTTTAGAGACAGATGAAGAGATCATTGCAGCTTTTGAAGAGATATACCAAAACCTATATTGCCTCCAAGACCAGTTTAATGAGTCATTATTTCATCAATTTACCGAAGAGTTACAATTTCCAGTACTGAATGAGACACAAATAAATAATCTTAAAGCTTCCTTAAGTGTAGAAGAAATCATTGCTGCTGTAAATAAGTTGAAACCAGGTAAATCACCAGGGCCTGATGGTTACGTGGTGGAATTTTACAAGACTTTCAAGAAACAGTTAGCTCCTATACTACTGAAAGTATACAGATACATAATAAAGTATGGTACCAAAGACCTGTATATCAATAACTCAAAAACTATATTTATACCAAAACCCAAATCTGATGCATCAAACCCAAATAACTACAGGCCAATAGCACTCATAAATATTGATATTAAAATTCTTTCTACAATACTAGCTAGTAGAATCAAACAAATTCTACCTCATATTATATCTTCCGAGCAACTAGGCTTTATGAACAACAGACAAATATATGACAACACACTTACTATTGATTCAAGCATTAGTTTAAAAGTGAATGATAAATGCCCTAGCTATGTACTGTCAGTAGATGCAACCAAAGCTTTTGATAGAGTAAATTTTGATTTTTATTAAATATACTCAAGACATTTAGTATTCCTGAGGGCTATATAAACATGGTTAGGGCTTTATACAAAAATGCCACAACAACACTATCTATACATAAAAAGCAATCAAAGCCTATTCAAATAGTGAACGGTGCAAAGCAAGGATGCCCACTATCACCTTACCTGTTCAATATATACATAGAACTTCTGCTGCTTAAAATATCACAAAGAACTTATCACCATATTATGAATATTTCCAAAGTCCCAATAAAGTATACAGCTTTTGCTAACGATCTTAGCATTTATTTTTAATTCCCTAATACTGATTTGAATAAGATACTAAACTCCATTGAAAAATTCTCAAAAATATCTAATTATGCGATTAACCCTAATACATCTATCATATTCCCTATCAATACTCTAGGACATAAGGGATTCTATTTCCCTGAAACTGAAATTAAAGTCAATTATAATCTGAAATATCTGGGTATTATGTTCACTCACCCCCCAATCTGATATGACTAAAAACAACTTGTTTAAAACCTGGTCTAACATCACTGAAGACACTAAGAGATGGTTAAACCTCAATCTATCTCCACTAGCTAAGGCGGCCATAGTTAAAATTAATATTCTTCCAAGACTATTGTTTCATTTTAGTACTATTAACCAAAATATACCAAAAAACTTCTTCTCCAAACTTGAAACACTACTAGGAAAGTTTATTTGGCATCCAAAAAGTACAAGAATAAAATACAATAAATTATCATTACCCAAACAAAAAGGGGACCTAGGCCTACCTAAATTATAAACATACTACAACATACTAAACGCTAGTCAAATTTTACAAATAGCAAATTTTGTACCATCCAACAAAGCATGGTATCCACTATGGATTAAAATATATTACAAGCTCTAATCTCATACAATTTAAACCCTAGAGCAGTACCCTTTCTAAATTCTAAGACTTTAAAGCATTTTAAGGTTCATCCCATAATAATAAGAAACACAGTAATATTTCAAAAGCTGGTAGCCTCCCTAAATCTTAAAGATACTTTGGTATTGGGACAGCCAGTACACATTAATCCTAATATTAAATTAAACAATACTATATTAAACCTGAATCAGTATAAAAAAAATTAAAAATATCACTGTATGGGACCTATTCCAGATCAAAAGTTTCTCAGTTGACAATATTAGACAAAAACTTGAAGTAAATAAAAGCTATAATACCATAATCAACCAATTAATTTACCTGATCAACACAATTGCTATGAATGTCAAAATAGACAACCAAGACATGCAGGTATATCAACAAATTATTAACCTGCTACTGTCGAGATCCAAAATGTTATCAAATACATATAGATTAATAACAAAAATTAGATATCAAGATGCAATTGTATATTCCAAATTTTGGGAAGAGAAAAATAATAAGATAACTAATGAACAAAAATCTGATGCTATTAAACTTACTTTGAAATTAACTCCCCTTAAAAAACGAATTTATACCCAAATTATGATCAATAACAATACGTATTACACACCACTTTTTCTTAGCAAAATTAATCCCTCCCACTCCTCTTATTGTATCATATGCCAAAACAGTGTTGCTGACACCCTTCATATTTTTTGGAGCTGTAAAAATGTTTGCAAGCTGTGGTGTTCGCAAAAACCGAGAAAAAAAAGGGATACACCAATTCTAGCCTGTCATGGGAAATGGCAATTTTACATATATTCCCTAATAATTTCTCATACGAAAATAAACACATCATAGTCACATTGTGTGCAATGATCAAATCATATATAGCCCAAAATTGGTTAGAATAAAATCACATGGGAAGAATTTAAAGGAATGGCTATAAAATACTTATTAGCCAGCAAATTAATTACAAGAAGCCACAAAAAAAACTATCTTACTATCAGAAACATTGGAAAATGCTTTTAGAAATCCTAGGACAAAATTGATTTATGACCAAGGGACTTCACCATCAATATTACTTTACATAATTAAGGGAAACTAAAGGCAATTATTATAGAAATACCCACAGTAACAGTGTACAGGTCATGGCAAACACATATAAGATGAACATTAAGGTGACCAATGTATATATTGTACATAGTGCAAGACAGAGTGTTTATTTAGGTAGATTAGAATATCTGGTTGCAGTGTTTTAATATCACATTTTCAATATGTTGTATACTATCTTTATGTAAATGTCTGTTTTACAGCTCATTAAGAGCAGCTTGACTATTAGACAATTCTGTATAATTGTTATCCTAACATTGATGATTTATGTTATGTATATTGTATCTGGACGACTGGAACTTGATATTCCAAGTAGCTTATATGTATATTTTCTATGTCATTCTTTTCTTGTATTTAAATAGAAGTGAAATGCAATAAAAATTATATTTGATAAAAAAATCACATCCTTTCCCTCAGTCATATATTTAAGTGCTGACCAGTCATTTTTAGTTAAACTATACCTAATACTGCCTTTTTTCTTTTCATTCATAAATTCAAAAAATGCTTTTTTCTAACAAAAAAATTCACCATACACGAAAACTGTTTGATAGTTTCATTAGTGAAGGGGGGATGTAGCTTCTTTTATATTTAATACTGACAGTATTTAATGGGCAGTATACATTTCTCCTCTCTTCCATTTCACAAAATTAATCACAAGAGACAAAAGTATCAGTACATTCATCTTCAGAATCATCCCCTAGATCATTGTCAATTGGAATACTTGAAAAACCATTGTTTGCAAAGTACCATATTAAATGCAGTCTCCTGATAAGGTGAAACATTTCAATTTGCAATACATGTAGTCTAGGGATGACGGTGGGAATATACTTCAAACCACAGTTTAAAACTGAGATCTCAGCATCTGTTAATACAATTCCAGACAAATTAAGCACATACTCATCATTAACTCTAGCTATATTTACAGTCTCTAAAAAGTCAGTGCCATCTTTTCTTCCTCTTTCCGTGCTGCTGTTGTTGCTTCTCCCAACCAAAGGCATAATAATGTATGTTAAGTGAGGCCTGTGATATCAGGTATATGTGCCCTTTTATCAGCAACCTTTGGCAAGACACCTGCTAAGGCAGAAATGGCAAAGTACATGTACAACCGGGACCCTGTTGCAGAAATACATCCATATAAATCCATGCACATACTGATGGATGTAGAAATGTTTGTCACAGCCTGTATATGTGCACATATATCTTGAAAATATACATGCTCTTGCAGTGACTCAGTAGCTCAGTCTGTTAAATGCCTTGCATGCAGTACATTTTGCCACACACAGTCCTCGGTTCAAATCCAGTTTTGTGTTGTAGTTCAATTACATTATTGTGAGGACAGCAAGTAATGACTGAGTCATGTAATCCTACTCCGCATAGGTTACTGCTAGTTAATGAACTGCTACCCAGTTTTGCAAGTTAAAGGCCTGCAGGTGAGGACACACTGCACATATCTGTATAGCTTAACTATATATTGCCTACTACTCTGTTATTGGCACTGTTGCATAACAGATGCAACTTAATCACATTCCTCAATTGGACTGTACAGGGTAGCCTTAGCCTGGCTCTGTTGTAATGACAGGCCTGTCATAGCTGCCACAGTTACAGGTATAGCTTGCTGTCTTTAAAAGTGTTCACACTCACCCTATGTACATTAGGCTGCAGCTGCCTGTAGTAAAGGTAGCTGCTACAAACCATACTTCCCAAGCCCATAGAATAAGGGATCCAGACACAGCCATATATAATAGGGGGAGCTAAGGCCTACAGATAGGGACATGTGTAATGGTTTGCCCCTACAAAGATAGTAGATTGATAGAATAACAGCTATTGCATTAGCATGCATATTCTGACAGGTTTGAAGTCTGACACTCAAGTGTGTCTCCATACTGACCTCAACCCACAATGTTTGATAGTGAACTGCCAAATGGCCACAATGTCATATGACACTGACCACACATATGATGCAAAACTGTGGACATACTCCATAAATCTCTACAGTTGACAGTTATGGTACCTACCCTCTGCAATGCTGTACTCACCATACCTTAGTAATGTGCATCTTAACAACTAAGAAAGAGGACCAGGTCCACACGAATGCCTTATGTATTGCACTGTGGTGGCATGCCACTGGCCAATCATAGTGCAATTCCGCTGTTGTGGCTGCAATTAGCAATTCTAAGTCACATACTGGTGCAGAGGCAATTACCTGCTAATGAGCAGTACCTTAAAACTCATTCCCTCCAGTAGAGCTCTTTTGAGTGTGTACCTTTAACTCCTAGTAGGCGTGGCTTCAGCATTTAAAAATTGAAGTTATCACCTTACATTTTTAACAAATACCCATTGACAGAGGTCATATATCAATACAATTGGGTTTGCTATCATGTATGCTTCAAGATAAAATTTTCCGATACCTTGTATGTAACATGGTTTAGGAATTATTAATGCAAATATGAACAGGCAACATTTGACGCTTAGAGGAGCAGTAGGGTGTAACTGCAGAAATGCCTGGAAACGTCACTCGGCAGTTGCTTATGGAGAACAGGTCTGTACGAGACTTAACTGTGCATTTCCAAAAGATTACCAGAACCAAAGTTCAAAAAAGGAGTTTTGCACTCCACCAGGTATGTAATAGATTTCTGCATATACCAGGATGCAGATGGGAGGTTGGCGGTATGGGAAATAGAGATTACAACAGTAAGCCTGTCTTAGATCTATGATAATGGCATATCAGTGATACTTTGCTGTCCTACACCTACAGGCATGCCTCTCAACTGTCCCTGATTTTCAATCACATCTCAGCTCTGTCCCTGTCAATCCCTCCTACAATGGTTGGTTGTTGTAGGAAAGCTAGTGGATTACACATAATACATTGTGACAATGAGTAAGGATGTACACTCCTATAATGTCAAACGATGTACTGTAATTCACCTCCCTCATTCAGTCACATGCACACTTCTAACATTTTAAAAGTGTCCCTAATGTCCCTGATGTACTCTGGCTAAGACCCTGTTTCCCTTGACATATGACCCTGTTTCTCTGATGGCTATGCCTAACATACCTGTCAACCCCTTACAGCATGAAAGCAGAACAAAGCCATAATTTATGGGGGACGAAGGCCCAAACTCAGTGACAGTGTTTACATATTTATCCGTCAGTATCACAGTAGCTACTGTACATGTCAATATATGCACATATTCCCTTGTAGTGCTGCAACCTTTGGTGGTGCTGACAATACCTCTCCCTCACCTTTTCATAGGTCTGTCAGGTGTGGCCCAAATCCATGGTCCAATACCTGGTAATTGTGATACTGTTTTTCACAGATTATATCATCATCATCTTCATTCGGCTGTTCCCGTTAGGGGTCGCCACAGTGAATCATCTGTTTCCATTTCTTCCTGTCCTCTGCATCATGCTCTTTCACACCAACCACCTGCATGTCCTCTCTCACCACATTCATAAACCTCATCTTAGGCCTTCCTCTTTTCCTCTTACCTGGCAGCTCCATCCTTAGCATCCTTTTCCCAATATACCCAGCATCCCTCCTCAGCACATGTCCAAACCAACGCAATCTCGCCTTTCTTGCTTTGTCTCCAAACTGTCCAACCTGAGCTGACCCTCTAATATACTGATTCCTAATCCTGTCCATCCTAGTCACACCCAGTGCAAATCTTAACATCTTTAACTCTGCCACATCCAGCTCTGACTCCTGCCTTTTCGACAATGCTACCGTCTCCAACCCATATAACATAGCTGGTCTCACTACCCTGTTGTAGACCCTCCTTTTCACTCGTATTGGTACCCGTCTGTCACAAATCACTACTGACACTCTCCTCCACCCATTCCACCCTGCCTGTAATCTCTTCTTCACCTCTCTTCCACATTCACCATTACTCTGAATTGTTGGTCCCAAGTACTTAAACTCATCCACCTTTACCAACTCTACTCCCTGCATCCTCACCATTCCTCTACCCTCCCTCTCATTTACACACATATATTCTGTTTTTGCCCTGCTGACCTTCATTCCTCTCCTGTCTAAAGCATATCTCCACCTCTCCAGGGTCTCCTCAACCTGGTCCCTACTCTCACTACATATCACAATGTCATAAGCAAACATCATAGTCCACGGGGCCTCCTGTCTAATCTCATCTGTCAACCTGTCCATCAACACTGCAAATAAGAAAGGGCTCAGAGCTGATCCTTGATGTTATCCCACCTCCACCTTAAGCATATCTGTCACTCCCACAGCAGTCCTCACCAATGTCACACTACCCTTGTACATATCCTGTACCACTCTTACATACTACTCTGCCACTCTCGACTTCCTCATACAATACCACAACTCCTCTCTAGGCACCCTGTCATATGCTTTCTCTAAGTCCACAAAGACACAATGCAACTGGAGGGGGAGTATCGATATTCATCAAAGATACCCACACCTCCAGGTTGGTGGCAAAGAACGAAGCATCAGAGACTATCCATGTGCAACTAACAGTGGGTAAAACTGCCTTCCAGTTTAGAGCCTGCTACAGACCACCCTCCCAAACCCAGGAACCCCACTCGGCCTTCCTGAGAACACTGGAAAATATGAAGGTCTCTTCAAACACCATTATATTGGGCGACTTCAACTACCCAAACATAGACTGGGAGCATTACTCTAGCTCCAACACCCTAGCCCAAAGGTTCCTAGAATTTATAAACTCAAATGCTATGGAACAACTTGTTACCACTCCCACAAGAGGGGAAAACATACTGGACCTGATCATCACCAACATGGGGACTCTATGCTCCAGACCAGAAGTGTATCCCTCACTGGTAAGATCAGACCATAAACTAATCTCACTGGATATTCACATCCCGACCTCACCTCCTGCCCAGAAAACCACAGTGAAAAACTTCTCTAAAGCAAATTTCACACTCCTCAAAACCGAGGTGGAATCCTTCAAAGCCCCGGGCCTGTGGAAAATACGGCCCAGACCGCAGAATCCTTTATAAACGCATTCTATGAACACCTTCAGGAATGCATGGATCATGCGATCCCAAATAAAACCAAGACCCAATCCTCCAAAGGCAGACGTCCTGTCTGGTGGACCCCAGCCATAAACAAACTATACAATAGAAGGAGGAAGCTACTAAATGATAGAGCAAAATCCCAAAAGGGAAGGCATCACTGATCAGTATTAGCAAAAACTACGGGCACTCATAAAATTGTCTAAGGCCAGCTTGAGAGAAAATTGCACAGGACACTAAGGATAATCACAAGGCTTTCTTTAGTTATGTTAGGAACCTGGGTGGTAATTCCCAGATATGCTCAGAATTAGTCCAAAATGACAAAAATACACCAAACCCACAGACATTGCCAACATTCTAGCTGACAGGTTCAGCGCAACCCCCACCAAAGGGCAAATATCTATTCCAGCAGAGTGCTGCCCCTGACATCTCAGATGCTCAGGTAAGAGCCCTCTCCAAAGCAAAAACACAGCATCAATGGGACCAGACGGTGTCCCAGGCTGCATCCTACATGAACTCCAAGAAGAGCTAAACCCAAACATAAAACTACTGTTCAATCTCAGCCTTACTACAGGATATATGCCCAAAGAGTGGCGTACAGCAACAGTGGTCCCTCTCTATAAAGATGGTGCCTCAACGGATCCTGGAAACTATCGCCCCATAAGCCTGACTAGCTTGGTCTGCAAAGCTATGGAAAGGATCATCATGGACCTCATAAATAAAGATATTGGGGACCTACAGACACTGGATCCTACCCAGTTCGGCTTTGTTAAGGGCAGATCCTGCCTCTTAAACCTGGTTGATTTCTTTGAAACAGTCACCAAGGCCATTGACGAGGGGAAGGTGGTCCACACAGCCTACCTGGACCTCGCAAAAGACTTTGATACAATACCCCAATCGGGCATTATAGATAAGCTCACCAGCTTAAATATAAACCCCTATGTCACTAGATGGATTGCAAACTGGCTCAAGGACAGAACCCACATGGTTAGAATTGCTGGAGCCATGTCAGACTCCAAACCAGTTACAAGTGGTGTCCCACAAGGCTCAGTCCTGGGACCTCTCTTGTTCGGTATATATTTCTCAGAGGTACAGGCCAACATGGAAGGATGGTATCTGACCAAGTTCGCAGATGACTCCAAACTGGGTGCCATAATCGACTCTCCAGCCAACACAAGCATCCTATAAAAGGGCCTCATAGAAACAGACAACTGGTGCCAGAGCCATGGCCTCAAGCTAAATGCCAACAAGTGTATAGTCATCCCCTTCGGCAAAAACAAAGTGCCCACAAATTACCACATAGGTGGTAATCCATTAAGTACAGAAGAAGTAATTAGGGACCTGGGGACTCAAGCTGATAGCAATCTCTCATTTGACAACCACGTGGCCATAGTGGTTAGAAAAACATTTTATATAGCCCACCTAATCATGAAGGGATTCACATCTAGATCAGGGGAGGTCATTGTGCCTCTTTACTCATCCCTCATCAGGCCCATAATTGAGTACAATGCCCCTTTTGGGATGTACCTTACCAGACACCCGCAGCAACTGGAAAGACCCCAAAAGTACCTCACCAAGAGGATCAAAGGGCTCAAACAGATGCCATATGCTGTCCGGTTAAAGAAACTCCAGCTCTACTCAGTGGCATACTGCCTGTTCAGAGGCGATCTGTGCCTGATGTATAAAGCCATGTCCAGCCCGGAATTAATGGACATGCTGCACCTCAGAAAATCCAAATCCCATCGAGCTATGCACTCAAGAGACTTGAACCTCAGCACTGAAATAA
The DNA here is from genome assembly GCF_019279795.1 of Protopterus annectens. NCBI lineage: Eukaryota > Metazoa > Chordata > Ceratodontiformes > Protopteridae > Protopterus > Protopterus annectens. Next base: position 227,870,972 of record NC_056738.1, read on the forward strand.
ATAGGACATGCTGGAGGGACAGATTCATAACCCAGAGGCTCCCTTCACTCTGGAATAAAATCCCAGTCCAGGTAAGGCAGAGTCCCTCATTGACTCTCTTCAAGAGGAATCTTGATGAGTGGATGGGAGATCATAGGTTTACCCTGGGTATCACTTCTGTGTCACTGTTAGACAGAGGCACAGTATACTAACCTCGAAAAAGGGCATAGCAAAATAAATTTAAAATGGGTGGCGAAAGCCAAACACATTCTGGCTAGGCTTATAAATGCCCTAGGGCAGATAGCCTAGTATGAACCTATGAACCTATGAACTCCTTCTGACCTTCTCTGTATTTCTCCAACAACACTCTCAGAGCAAATATTGCATCTGTAGTGCTCTTTCCTGGCATGAAGCCATACTGCTGATCACTAATCATCACCTCCCTTCTTAACCTAGCTTCCACTACTCTTTCCCATAACTTCAAGCTGTGACTGATCAGTTTTATCCCTCTGTAGTTACTGCAGCTCTGCACATCACCCTTATTCTTAACAATAGGTACCAAATCACTTTTTCTCCACTCCTCAGGCATCCTCTGACTTTCCAAAATTTCATTAAACAATCTGGTTAAATATTTCACTGCCATTTCTCCAAAGCACCTCCATACTTCCACTGGTATGTCATCTGGGCCAACAGCCTTTCCATTCTTCATCCTCTTCATAGCTGTCCTTGCTTCCTCCTTGCTAATCTGCTTCACTTCCTGATTCACTATCCCCACATCATCCAACCTTCTCTCTCTCTCATTCTCTTCATTCATCAGCCCTTCAAAGTATTCTTTCCATCTACTCAACACACTCTCCTCTCTTGTGAGTACCTTTCCCTCACTATCCTTTATCACCCTTACTTGCTGCACATCTTTCCCAGCTCTGTCCCTCTGTCTAGCCAATCTGTACAGGTCCTTTTCTCCCTCTTTAGTGTCCAATCTCTCATACAACTCTCCATACGCCTTATCCTTTTAGCTTTCGCCACCTCTCTCTTTGCCATGCGCCTCATCTCCTAATACTCATGTCTACTTTCTTCATCTCTTTAACAATCCCACTTCTTCTTTGCCAGCCTCTTCCTCTGTATACTCTCCTGTACTTCCTCATTCCACCACCATGTCTCCTTGTCCTCCTTCCTCTGTCCAGATGTCACACCAAGCACCTTCCTAGCAGTCTCCCTTACTAGCTCTGCTGTAGTTACCCAGCTATTCGGTAACTCTTCATTGCCTCCCAGTGCCTGTCTTAACTCTTCCCTGAACTCCACCTCACAATCACCCTTTTTTAACTTCCACCATTTAATCCTTGGCACTGCTTTCACACTCCTCCTCCGCTTCTTGATCACTAACATCATCCTGCAGACCACCATTCTATGCTGCTTAACTACACTTTCCTCAGTCACCACTTTACAGTCTCCAATCTCCTTTAGACTGGCCCTCCTACATAGGATATAATCCACCTGTGTGCATCTTCCTCCACTCTTGTATGTCACCCTATTCTCCTATGCTCCTCTCTCTTCTTGAAATACATATTCACCACAGCCATGTCCATCCTTTTTGCAAAATCCACAATCATATGACCTTCTGCATTCCTCTCCTTAACACCATACCTACCCATCACTTCCTCATCCCCTCTGTTCACTTCACCAACATGCCCACTGAAGTCCGCTCCAATCACTAGTCTCTTACCCTTGGATACACTCACCACCACTTCATCCAACTCACTCCAAAATGTTTCTTTCTCATCCATCGCACACCCAACTTGTGGAGCATATGCACTAACAACATTCATCATTACACCATCAATTTCAAGCTTCATAAACATCACTCTATCAGACACTCTCTTCACCTCCAAAACACTCTTGGCATACTGTTCCATGAGGATAACCCCTACCCCATTTCTTCTGCCATCCATACCATGACAGAACAATTTGAACCCACCTCCTATACACATGGCCTTACTTCCCTTCCATCTGGTCTCTTGCACACACAATATATCAACCTTCCTTCTCTCCATCATATCAGCTAGCTCTCTCCCTATACCAGGTATACTGTCAACATTCAAAGCTCCTACCCTCAATACTACACTCCTAACCTTCCTCCTCTCTTCCTGCCTTTGGACATGCCTTCCCCCTCCTCTTCTTCTTCGGCCAACAGTAGCCCAATTTCCACCAGCACCCTGTTGGCTAACAGTACTGGTGGTGGTCGTTGTTAACCCGGGCCTCGACCGATCTGGTATGTAATTATGAAAAGTTCTCCGCATCAGTAATTTTTGGCAGAGGTTTAACACCGGATGCCCTTCCTGATGCAACCCTCCCCATTTATCTGGGCTTGGGACCGGCAGAAAGAAATGCACTGGTTTGTGCATCCCCAGTGGCTGGTACCCTATGAAATTTAAGGGCTGCCATATTGCCATATGTACAAATGTTGTGTTTAGCCAGAGTGGACTGTTTGTATGTTCTATTCTGGAACAGTTAACTATGGTTCATAGACTGGTTAGTCACAGGTGAGTATTTGAATGACCATTGACACGTCTGCAATTATAGTTATGAGGGGCTACACAGCCTGGTATACATGAGGCAATTACTACAAGATGCCTGTTCAAACACAAAAGAGAGATGCTACATACCTGAAGTAGTGACACTAGTGCTGGCTTATCATTCTCAAGACAGGTGTTATGTGTTTTATGTGTAGTTCTATCATGTATAGTGTCATATTGCATACCTTACAGGCAGATTGTACTGGCAACTTTACCTGGATGCGGTTGAAGTGCATATTATAAAGGGCTTGACTTGTCTGTGTATGTTGGTGTGAGGTTGTCTGTTGTGCATGGGAGCAGAGATGAGAACATGTGAGCTGGTAATGCAGTTCTGGATCCTCATTTGTATGAGTCTGTGTGAATTACCATACACAAAAGTGCAGGTAGTAATGTACTGCTTTTGTCTTGGTTTTCATATTTAACCATGTGGGTTGGAGTCTGTCCCCCCTACAACCTGATGTCAGTTTCTCATCTGACTCTGATGTAGATGGTGGCCATAGTGAGGTATAGGTGGGGTTGTCAGTGGCCAAATCTGTCCCAGAAGTTGACATCACTCTTTTGCCCCCATTGCCTGTGTACACAGTCAGTATGACCATACATACGCAGTCCCCAGAGGCCACAGATATTGGACAGTCAGACGATGGCAACATTGAACAAGACAATGTGGCAATTATGGCATCAGTGAGTGTAGACACTGGCTATAGCCAAACAGCTGGTGAGGTCCGACACAAATGGATTGACAGGGGTGCTCATAGGAAGACTGCTAATCATCCACTCCTGTTGCAGGTGTCACATCATGGGTCACTCGGCTCATGTTACAGGCCATCATGGAGACATGCTTAGGGTTATGGATGCAGCACAGTCTGACATCTGTGACTGCCTCCACTGCATTGAAGCACCCTGTATTAGTTCACTGATACAGTAGACAGATGGATGGATGGCTAAGACAGTGTTTGTCTTTTTTCTGTGCTGGAACATCTGGTTGGAGCTGGGCATCAGATACATGGACATAGATCAGCAACACCATTTGCTGAAAGTCCACATGGCCATGCACAGTCACGGTCCTGTAGTAGCAGTACTTCCAGCACTACAGAGGGACATGTGCTGCCCATACCACAATATGGCAAACCATTGGCATGTGGTCCCATGGGGGACAAAGCCCCACCATTTTGCAGTCACCATCAGGTACTAGCACCACATCTGACCTTGGGCATGGTGGTGCCAGTGCTACTCCTGCTGGGGCCAGTTCCTGTGTTCGTGACAAGAGATGGTGAACTGTCCACTCTATCATATATGGTCCACAGCTGTCCAACATACACACATATAGAGCTAGCACTGGGCTTGGCTATGTACACGCACACCCTCAAATACCACAGTCATATGCAGGTCACCTACAGTCACACATGGCACCTTTCCATGGCCCATCTAACCCATACCCCTCCTGACTCTCACACATGCTGTCAACTGTTTGGCACTGCCTAGGCCTCCCCATACCTCTCCTGACTCACACACATGCTTTCAACTGTTTGGCACTGCCTAGGCCTCCTGAAACTCCACACCCTGTGCATGTGATGATAGCTCTGCCACATCTCTGCCATCCATGTCATTGATGCAAGGAAAAGCTATGTATCTGATGCACAGGGTGTCTATATCACTTGACATGTACATGTGTAGTGTGGTATTGTTTTGCTATGCCACTTGTTGTGGGCCACAATAACTACTGTATGCTGGCATGTGTCATGACTACACATCATATTTTGTATATCTTTGTTGCATGATGTTGGATTGGTGGTAGTGTTACAGGATGACAGTTGTGTCACAGACCTGTGTATGTTTCTGTTCCAGGAGTCTGAGGGGATATACTATGGAATCCTTGGCAGCAATACAGCGACACAGGATGGCATGGCAGCACAGCAGAAATATGACATCAGCAAGAAACTGCAGTATATTTGCATGGCTCTCTAGATTCATATGTGTAGAACAGTCTATCTGGGACAATGGGGGCAGTTAGCATATTCATGCATTCATACTTTGTGATAAGCTCTGCTACCCTTGCTACATGTCACCTGGGTTATCTAAACTTACAAATCTAGAAGGTGTGGTGATGGAGTTGACACATCTACAGATATCCTGTGTCTGAGTCAGACAGGTGGCAGATATCAATTATGGTTATGTATAGGAGGGCAATTTAGGGCCAGCAGCTGGTCACAGGGCCAAAAAGTGCATAACCATTGTATGGGGATAGCCCATAAGGGCATGTCTGTAGTGCTGCACAGGGATATATTTACACATACAGAAACAGAGTTGGCTGCTGTGAGTATAGAACCCCTACATATATACTGTTACACACTATAATTTGGAGTATTTATGTTGCATACACCATGGAGTTTATCTGATATTGGACTGTCAGCCAGTGCTCTTAAGGGGGATGACATCAGCAGGCCTTGTAGAGGAAGCTAATCTAGAGGCCAGCAGCTAGTTACAGGGCCATACAATGCATATCCATTGCACATAAATAGCCCATATGGGCTTGTCTGTAGTGTTGCATGAGGATATATTTATACACACACACAGACAGTTGGCTAATGTGAGATTATAGTCCCTCTACCTGTCTACTATTACACACTATAGCTTGCAGTACTTATCGCATGCACCACAGTGTTTGTTTGATACTAGACTGTCAGCCAGCACTCTTAAGGTGGATTACATCAGCAGGTCTTGTAAAAGAGGGTGATTTAAAGGCCACCAGCTAGTCACAGGACCAGAAAATGCATAACCATTGCACAGAGATAGCCTATACTGGCTTGCCCATAGTGCTGCATGGGGATATATTTATGCACCCATACAATTGGCTGATGTGTGATTAGCACCCCTACCTATCTACTATTACATGCTGTAGCTCACAGTACATATTGCATGTACCACAGGCTACATCTGTTGTATATGCAATTGCAGGCACAGTACTTGTGGAGTACACAAAGTAGCCTTGTGTTAGACACCATGTGTGGCTTGCAGAGGGATATTGCTTGGTACTGTTATTGTATCTAGTGTCCTAGGAATGGAATACCTGTCACTATCTCTGCTATGTGTTTTGAGTTACCAGTATGGCCATATGTGGCTGGTTGCTGTTAGCTAGGCAAACACGTGGACAGGAACAATATGGCCTGTCCAAGGCATGAGTTGAACCATTGTACAGTACATCTGCTCATTTGTGTCTGTGTACAAGGTGACATTCCACAAGCACAGGGGTCTATGGTTGAGTGGATTATGTACTGTTGCAGCCTTGGTTTGGTCACTTTAGGCAACTGTTTTGATGTGTGAGTGCAGATAACCTCAGCATTCAGGGCTATATATAAATATATCAGTATTATATGTATATAAGGTACAGACTGGTAGATACACTAAGCATGTGGGAGGGGGATAGGTCAGACAGATATGTGTAGGTAGCTGTCTGTATGTACAGCTGCATTTCCACATAGCAGGTCTATGTGAGGAAGAGGCAACAGAATTGCACTCAAGTTAGCTAAGTCTAGGAGCATGCCCAGTGGGACTGTCAGTACTTACAAGGCGACTCCAGACCAGTGCCACCTGCACTCCAGGCCCAGATTTTGTGTGCTGCAGACATTGGCATCTGCACCTGTTTCCACAGTACAGCACTTCCCTGACATCGTCCACAGCATTCCCCAGCTGTGTGCTGTAATTAATATGTGACTGGGGTGCATAATGTAACACCACATACAGGGTGACAGTCTGCCTACCTACTACTGTACATGATTTTCATAATGTCCAGCATTTCACCCCATATGCCCGGCCTGTTCTTCATACATTTGCGGTGTTCCAGTAAAATGTTGGATAATGCAGTCAGTGAATAGTACTAAGTACAGACAATCATTTGAGTGTTGGACTTTATATCCTTCAGATATTCTGTACTGACATAACCAGCTTTTATACTAGGCACCTTCTAGGTTAATCAAAGCAACTGAATGTCTGCCTCTAGTTTTGACCCTTTGTCCCCCCATTCTCTATGGCTTTGTCCAGCTTTCATGCATTAACAGTTTGAGGGGTATGACAGTCTGTGGGAACACCACCATATGACTACCTCACATGCAAAGATCTGGATACTGCCAGATTCAAACCATCAACACCATCACCCATGCTAATGTCCCTAGCCTACTGAGCCATACAGACATGTATCATTCATCACACAATCAACAGCATATAGACATACATTCTCATCCCTGCATTACATGAGACAAAGACCGTCTGGCCAGGTTCTATGTCACAGCTCTGGAATTGGCTGGTCTGTTGATATATCATTGCAGATGTAGTGTTACAGCAGTTGTATAGGTACACCGATGTGTTGGGGGTGGGGAATGACAAGCCCATGCTCTGTTAGCATAGACAGTTGTGACTGTTATGTGACCCCACTGTTTACCATCTCCCTTGAATAATGTAGTGGTTGTTTCGGCCATGCGGCCTAGTGCATATTATGGAGCACATACTATTGGACAGAATACCTGTTGTCCTAAATGGCTGTTAGATCTCTTCAAGTAGCCCTGTAGCCCACTATATTACCTTACATACGTGTGGCATGTCCATACATATGCTACCATATTTTAGTACCTTTTACAAGTGGTGAATAGGTGAGTGACTTACCTTGCGAATGCAGCAGTTGACAGACCTGTAGTTCGGGGCTGACTCTGTCTGATGCATGCAGTACACTGCCAATACATGGTTAGGTACAGGTTGTGTGGGCTGGCTGGCATAATTTTTATTAATATGTGAATGAGTTGGACTAAGGTGTCAGTCCCTAGGGCCCTAGGTTGTCAGTGCATACGCTATGCATTGTCTCTTGGCCAAGGCCAGGGCATACTGGGCATGCCTACATCTACCTACAGGGACAATCTCAGGGGTTTCCTCCTAGGAGTTCCCCAGTGGGTGTGGCTGTAGTGAGCTAAGCACTGGTGGGGGGCTGTGTATCCCTTCCCTTTGCTGATCCAGCTGCACCTGTTTCTGTAGGATCATATTGTGTAGCATGGCACATACCATGAACATATGGGCACATGTGGCTGGAGAGTACTGCAGGGCTCCACCAGATATATCAAGGCACTGGAACTGTGACTTCAGCAGCCCAAGCACACACTCTATGACGTTCCTAGTTTGTGTATGTGCTTCATTATGGCATTCTTCTGTGGGTGTGTGTGCATTTCTGATTGGTGTCATCATCCACAGGTCCAGTGCATAGCCACTATCCCCCATTAAATGTCCATGTGGGATGTCCTTCCCTAGCAAACAAATGGTACAGCTGTGATGCATGCCAGATATGGGAATCGTGATAACTGCCAGGGCTGCCAGCACACACATTCATGATAATGCCCTGGGTATTGCACACAACCTGGCAGTTGATGGAGTGATACCCTTTGCGGTTGACGTAGATTCTACCATCCTCAACAGGTGGTGCCTTGATGTGTACATCAGTGCAATCTATGGAACCCACTACCTCAGGGTAGTGTACTACAAAGTAGAAGTGTTGCATACTGCTGGCACTGGCCTCAGAGGTAAGAGGAAAATAAATGTGCTCATTAACATGTGGTAGCATGGTATCCAGGAAGTGGTGGAGTACCCTGGATGCCAATGCCTGTGAGACCCCCATCATGTCACCAGTTGGTCTCTGGAAAGTACCTGTAGCTGGTAGCCTAAGAGCTACACATAACTTTGTTTCCACTGGGATGGGTTCCCTTCTGTTGGCTCTGGGTCTGAGTTAAGGTCGGCAGAGCTCAGTGAGTTCTTCTAGTATGTCTCTGTCCACCGTGTAGTGCTATACAATCTCAAGGTCACGTTGCTCCTGAAAGGTTACCCAGGGCATGAGCACTCTTATTCTTCTCAGTCTAGGGGTATAGTCATCAGCAGCAGCAGCAGCAGCAGCAGTGACATCAGCATCTAGCACATGCATATGTAGCAGACCTGCAGCAGCCCCTCACATTCCTTTAGTTAAAACTGCCAAGTCTGTACTCCACTGGTGCTGAGTATGGGGTTGAAATCAGATTGTAGGGTGTATGCAACCTTTATAGTGCTCTGCTGTAGGTGCAGCCTTTGTGATTGGCTACCTATGATGCATTCCTCCTGCCAAGTACACCATTAAGGACTGTTAATGGCCCTAGTTTAAGTGAAACTGGGATTATCAGTATTTAATATATCATTGCCTTTCTCAGCCAATTTTTTTTGGACAGCCTTCTTCCCTCAGCATTGCGTCATGCCACACAAACACATACCATGAAGGTAAAATGTGCCTAGCACTCAGTGTACATGCCCCATAAAAGGTCATGCTCAGCACTGTAGGAGTGCCATGCAAACATGCTCAAACACAATGAAACATGCACCCTGAAGGCAAACAAAGATTAGCAGGCACTGTGCACACTCTCCTGCTCAGCAGAGCACCACACCATGGAAACAGGTACCTCTGAGCTTCAATCAGCTTACAAGTCGTCAGGCACACACCCCCCTTGATATCAGCTACCTCTTCTGATGGCACCAACATGGTTCTGTGCCTACACGGATGGGATCTGTGGACATGGATATCCAATTGTGCTATTCAGTAACCCCAGCTCATTTGCATAGGGATCTTTGCACACAACCTGGAAACAACACAGTTCCAGGCCCTGCCTCCTTAGCAACAGAACCATTCCACCATTGTAGAAACACCATTCTAGATACTCCACACAAGGTCCTATAATACATTACTGTCACATACTACTAACGTTGGTTTTTACACTATTTTTTTTTCCATAAAAGCATGTTTGTGCACTGAGGCACACTGCACAAATATACCTGGATTATTAAAAAAAATTAAATTATTTTACATTATTTTCCATATGGTTTTTAACACACAATGGATAGTTTTGCAAATATTTGTGTCTACCATGCTATTTGCTCATCTAACTGGACTTTTACAGCCCTGTTGTCTGTTTTACATTCTGTACATGGAATTTGTCCATGTACCCTACAGACACCAACACGGGGTATGCAGGACTCCTATCTGCTTGCTGGATAATTCTACATTCCTCATTTGCATGCAATTCACCTGCTTATGAGGTGATTTGCATGCTACAGATACTTCTGTGTTGGCACACTCGTGTGTGCCACTCAGCTCTGTTTACTGGATTACAAACCTGCCTATTTTCATGTAAGCAGTGTGCCACTATGCCTACATGGAAAAGAAGTCCATGTAGGCTTTATTAAATTCTTCCCATGTGACTGGAACACCCGATGGAATTTTAGTGAAAGTCTGAAAAATTGCAGAACATTCAAACCTATCTGTTCTTTGTTTGGAATGTTTAATTAGCAATAAGTTCTTTACTATTCTACAAATCAATTACTTATTTTCTTTTTAACAACCAAAGCCAACAGAAAGAAGCTTTCTTAGGCATCTAGGCAGCAGTATACACAAGTGACTGTATCGGGGTCACACAGATTACAGCTGCAGAAGACTCACCTACGCATTGCGGCAAAGTGATGAAGAGTCAACTTGGAACTCAACACAATAAAAAATATAAAAGTGTCACTCCCACACTCAAATGTGTCAGGGTGGGCAAACTACCACACCCCAATGTTTATATCAACTATACAGATGCAAAGACATGAAGAAAAGTGAAAAGACCACATGCAGAGCTAATTTTGCTATCCTAATTAGAAAACACTTAGGCACTGATTTTCTAACCAGATCATAGATTGTATAGTAGAAAATTAATGAGGTTAGACTGATGAGTTTAACAGTCATCTATTTAGAACTTCATCTAGTAGGTTAGAGGTTAGCCTGTTGAAAATGGTAAAATCAAAGACAGGCATAGAAAATGAATCATACTGCCATATAATGGCTTTAGACATCTGAACTAATATACAAGATAGATTAGTCAATACCTCAATCTTCATTTATTCTTTACAGACCCTCTCCTTCTACTGTGACAACACAGTACATATTTTCCTCTTCAATATTCATCTGCTCTACCGAGTATTTGAAAATCTTATGAATTTACTTATGTATACACTGATGTTTTTCAGTGCTGTGTCCTCATTTACCTATAGCGTACCATTACAGTACAACATATCTGACCCAAAGTATGTCTGGAAATGGTCACTTGTGACCAAAACTAAACCATAGACATATATATGCATGCACACACTCAAACACACTACACCCAGGTGCCTGCACATTGGGCACACACACACACACACACACACACACACACACACACACACACACACACACACACACACACACACACACACACACATATCTTCTCTTCACATGCAACAGATTAGAAGAAAAAATTGCAAAAGCACAGTTGTCAAGTTCTCTTGCCATACTACCATACTATCAAGGTGTTTGGGCTCCATGTATCATTAGGGAGCCTGGCCATGTGCCCTTTGCACCTTTTGTTAATAAATATGCATATTACATATATGTATATACATATATATATATATATATATATATATATATATATATATTTATATTTATATATATATATATATATATATATATATATATATATATATATATATATATATATGTATATCAGTCAATGATATATCATTGTATAATAGCCTGCGGTTATTACGTCTGACCTCGATACTGCAGGAGCTGTGCCACAAGGCTCTAATCCTACAAATTTATTGATAATTTTGCCATTATATAATTTAAGCATATTTATCATGATAAACAGTACTGTGTATTAAATTAATCAGTTAAGTAAATGCCTGCTCTGTGATTGAAAGTCTCTGTGAAATAATCCATGCACTCTAAGGAACTCTTACTAAGTTGGCCACTGTCTCCTTTTTCTTGACCAGTATACTTTACTGCATATGACAGTTATTTAGCCTCAGGAAATGACAGAAAAAAACTGTTTTAATTTGGCATTTCTTTGCTATTTGCTTGTGCTGGATTTAAACTGGAAAGAATGGAAAAAATAATATACCTCAACATTTTGAAAACTTCAGAATGCTTTGCAGTTACACTAAAAAGCAAATAAAGACAAAAAAAAACTGTATACTATAATAAATTTCAGA
>NC_056738.1:227890089-227920089 GCF_019279795.1 Protopterus annectens
ATTGTGCCACCCTTCTCAAATCTTCCTGAAAGTTTAGCCTGCCCCATCATTTACCACTGCACCAGTTATACAATATTATCTGTAAACATAAATATTAAATATCAATCCCTTTACCTGTTAAATGTAGGTTAGCTTTAGATACACTAAAAGAAACAATTTCAAATATCAAATCCTATGTCTCTACATTTTTATTAGCCTTTCACCATGTAGCAGTCCCACTTCTACAGTTTCTTATCTGTTAGGCTGGTTTTCATCCATCCTATTGAACTGTTTTACTGTTTTACTGTCTTCCTTTCTTTGGCATGTTCACCTACTTTTCTCCTGCAGTCTGTGAACCATTTTAATCCTACTTTGATTCAACCATCCCTTTCACTTCCCAGAGACAAAAGCCAATCACAGGTGGCCATCATTCATAGGAAAGGTCTATCTCTCTTACCCTGCAGTGGCTGTTATGTGTTCTTGCAATGTCATCTCAGAGAAATGTGCATCTATGCAAATATAAGTTTCAACTGATGGTAACCAATGTCAAGAATAAGTTACCCTTTGATCGCCACATATCTACTATTATAAGGACGTACTTTTTATTGTACAGCTTATGCGCTGATACTAAAATCTTTGACTTGAGCTGCCATTGCCTTTCCCTTTGTTTGCTTAGAGCCAAAGTTAATGAACAGAAAAAAAAAATAACATTTATAAATAAATAAATAAATAAATACATGACTAAATAAGAACTATTATAAGCGACTGCTGCAGTAGTTCCAAGGACCACCTATTTCCTTTCCTCCTCCTAAGAGTGACAGTTCACCAGTGAGGTAAAAAAGTAAAAAATAATGAAAAACTTTGCTGTAATGGAAAGGTTAGTTTGCTTTTTATTTGTTGTATTACTTTATTGCCTTTTTCTATTTTGAATACGGTGATTTGTTTTATTTACCTCGTGTTTTACTTGTATTCTGCTTTTAACTGCATATTAAAACTTGAAAAGAGACCACAGCTCTGTCTCTTATGAGTGAGGTAGACATTTTTAAAATGTTTTTCTCACCCTCCCACCTGGTTACTGTAGTGTTCTTAAACACCACTGTCTTTCCAGTTGCCTGCCCCTTATGTTAATTTGACCATATATCTCATTTCCTCTCTGTTTGTACTGGCTTATGTGAGTAAGCACAAAATTATCATTTTGTGAAATCACTCCCCTTCAACTATTTAAATTTATTGGCCATCCTACTGTATTCCATAGTACCAGAATACAAAAGCGATCACCCCCTTTCAATCTATCTTGCTGTTTTAAACAAAGTGACTCTACACTAAAACGTAACTTTTTAGACAGGTAAAACTTAAGTTACCTACTGTCACATCTAACTTCTCTAGTGCACACTGCAGTGTTTAGGATAAACCATTTTTTTCATCTTACCTTTAAGCATCCCTGTGATTAGCACTTGCTCTAATACCTGCTGGAAAGAACTAGGAAGCCTTAAACTGATACAAGCCCTCAACTCTCCTTGTTAATAAGGAGAAACTAATCATAAGCACTAAACAGCCTATAACTACAAAGTACCTTGCTAAAGTAAGGGAAAACAGCTCTTGTACTTTACAAAAAAAAAAGCACCAAACCAGGCATGTCCAAGGGTCAGCTTCCAGTGATTTCTCCTGTCCACATGGTGAATCTGGGCATACTGGGGAAATGCAGCAACTGCCTCATGTACACAGACAACCCTCTCTTCCTACAACCCAACACTACAACCTGCGAGAGATGCACTTAAATAGCCAAACTGGAAGCAAAGCCCTCTCCACCCAAGATTGTGCTAGACAGTCAAGAGGAGAAAGTTAACACCCGCACTACACTTCAAGCAACACATTGCCCTTCTAAACCCACACCACCAGCACCCACACATAGCAACACTAAACCCACATATGTGGAGGCCCTTAACAGTAACCTGCCCAAGCAACAAGGACCTCCAAAGCTGAAATGCAAATAAACACCAATCACAACCAAAGTATCACATAGCTCACAACACCAGTGTGCCACCCAACAACAGCCCCAAAGGCAGAACAACGTACCCAACAGTTTAGTCATAGGTGACTCTATACTCCGGCACACTGATGTCCCACTCATCAGGCTGAACAAGGAGAAAATTACAGTCAGTTGCCTGTTGGGTGCCAGGATCCGCCACATAATGCATGCACTCAAGTCACTCCACAACAGGTACAAATATGACTCTGTCATTGTCCATATCGGAGTGAATGACTTGAGACATACCTCCCTGGACTACATGAAAAGAGACATGGAAGAGCTCTTGGATCATATGGCCCAGGCAGGTATAACCCTAGCCCTGAGTAGCATCCTGTCTTCACCCAGAATGATACCACAGTATAAAGACAGAATGACTGACTTCAACAATTGGCTAAGCTTCTGGTGTCATTCAAAGGGGATCCAGTATCTGTCTGCCTGGGATAACATTATCGACAGACCACGATGCTTTGCCAGAGATGGTCTGCACCTGTTGCCCCTGGGATTCAGGTTACTAGGTAAGGCTCTTGCCACCCCTATAGTTCCTTTTTTAGGCAAAGTTCAAAGGACAAAACCACCAGTGTAATAGGTACAAGCATGCAAAATGTGAAGGTAATGCTACTCAATGCTAGAAGTCTAAACCTCAAAATGCACTCTCTCGAGGAACTCCTAAAAATGGAGAACATCGATATCTGTGCGGTAACTGAGACCTGGTTCAAGACTCCAGAGAGCACCCATGCAATACAAGGCTACAACTCTTACCACACTTTTCGCCACAAAACCAGGACCAAAACACTAAAGGTGGAGGAGTGTTCATATTTACCAAGGATATTCACAACACCTGGCTAGTTGCCCAACACAACGCATCTGAAATTCTCCAGGTGCAACTAACACTAGGTAAGACTGCAATCCAAATTGTAGCTTGCTACAGATCCCCCACCATGTCAATATCAAGGTGCAGGTACTCCACGACTATCGAAGCCAACCATCAACCAAAAAAGCAAAAATCAATAAAAAATTTTATACTTGAACAGCAAAAGAACTTTATTCCATGGGTTGTTAGCGCTTTCACATCTACTCTAGACGCTTCTTCAGACTTTAATAAAACACTTCATCACTTCTGTATTTAAACACTTATCAATTAAACAGTTAACCAATGAAAGCCTTTGTACGAATACATAACTATAAAAAGTCAGAAACTTCTAAATAGATAAAAAGTCAGAAACTTATATTGTGAAAATTAAAAATTCAAAATTCAACATTGACACTAAAATGGATGTAGTAATAGATTATAACTGTTATTAACTGTTAATAACTGTTATTAACATTTCAGATGGCAAATAGCATATAAATATTTAAAAATGCAAGAGCATATAAAAGCAGCATGTAATAAAAACATTTCAAGTGTATGAAACTACTGAAAAACTTCTAAAAATACATATTCCTACTAACACCATGAAACATGCAAAAAAAAAAAAGCACTTGTAGGTATCCTACAGTTGGATGATAGGCTTAGAGCACTTGTAGGTCCTCACCCCAGTTTTTCCTACAAGAATACTAGATCTTTAAGGAACATGTTATGTTATGAAAGGCGACTTCAAGATCAACCACTTACTGTTAGAATGGGTACCTTTCCATGTCGATTCTCACTACACCTTTCTAAATATACTGGAAAATATTAAGATACAACCAAACACCATAATACTGGGTGATTTCAACTACTCTGCCATTAAATGGGAAAACTACTCATGTACCAACACCTTTGCCCAATGGTTCTTGGAATTCATAAATTCCAATGCCCTGGATCATCTAATCCTTAGTCCCATCAGGGGCTCCAATATCCTAGACCTGGTTATTACCAACATGGGAAATTGATGCTCCACTCCTATGGTCACCCCCTCGTTGGTCAGGTCTGACCATAAGCTAATCACCCTTGACATCCACATCCCACCCTCACCCCCCCAATAAGGAAACCTCCATAAAAAAACTTATCCAAAGCCAACTTCATGTTACTCAAGTCAGAAGTGACAAACTTCATGACACCCATGCAGATGGGAACTGAAAATTCGACTGCTGAATCCTACACTAAGGCACTGTATGAGCACATCCACTCGTGCATGAACCGTGCCATCCCCAATAGAGTCATGACACTCTCCTCCAAAAAAAGGAAGCCAGTCTTGTGGTCCCTTGCCATAAACAAACTTTACAACAAATGGAAGAAACTGTTGCAGAAAAGAGGAAAATCCCAGGATGCAAAAAACTCCCTTACCAGCCTCAGTAAGAAGCTGAGATCCCTCATAAAATCCTTCACAGCTAGTTATGAAAATAAAATTGCCAAAGATTCCAAAGACAACCACAAAGCATTCTATAGCTATGTCAAGAATCTAAATGGCAATGCTCAGATCTGCTCTGAGCTACAACAGAATGGCATTAAATATACTGATCCCAAGGATATTGCCAATATCCTGGCAGATCGATTCAGTGCAGACTTCACCCCCATCTCACCCCCTAAAGGACCCATCTCAGTACCGAAAGATTTCCAAATTCCAGTAATAACGGCCACAGAGGTAAAAAGTGCACTCTCCAAAGCTAAGAATACAGCATCTATGGGACCACGTGAGATCCCAGGCTGTGTACTACATGAACTAAAAAATGAACTGGCACCTCACCTAAGTGTCATGTTTAATCATAGCCTCACCTCAGGCTTTGTGCCCACTGAGTGGCGCACAGCTACAGTTATCCCACTCCACAAAGGGGGATCCACCTTGGATCTCAGGATCTACCGCCCCATCAGTCTGACAAGCTTGATCTGCAAGGCCATGAAACATATTATCATGGAACTTATAAGCAAAGACAATGTCAACTTTCAAACATCAGAGCTGTGGACAAGGGTAAGGTGGTCTACACAGCCTATATGGACCTTGCCAAGGCCTTCGACACCATCCCCCACTCTGGAATCATAGATAAACTTACTAAGCTGGGCATTAATCCCTACAGCACTTGATGGGTTGCCAACTGGATTACTGACAGAACCCACACTGTAGAAGTAGCGGACTCCAAATCCAGCTCCAGACAAGTGACAACTGGAGTATCTCAGGGTTCAGTCCTGGGACTGCTCTTGTTTGGCATCTACTTCTCTGAAGTACAGACCAACACAAAGGGACTCTAGCTAACAAAGTTCACAGATGACTGCAAACTGGGAGCCATTATTGAATCCCCAAATGATGTGGATATTCTACAAAAGGGCCTTACAGAAACAGATGCTTGGTACCAGAGCCATTGGCTCAAGCTCAATGCCAAGAAATGTATAGTTATCCCCTTTGGGAAAAAAGCATGTACCCGTGAATTACCACATAGGTGGCAGTACACTAAACACTGAAAGTGTGATAAGAGACTTAGGGACACAGGTGGACAGTGGTCTCACCTTCGATAACCACATCACCACAACAGTCAGAAAATCCTTCTATGTGGCACACCTCATCACTAAGGGCTTTTCATTCAGAAAAAAAGGAGGTCATTGTCCCACTGTACTCATCCCTTATTAGACCCATTATAGAATACAATGCCCCATTTGGTATGTACCTCTCAAGATATCTGCAACAACTGGAAAAGCCGCAGAAATACCTCACTGAAAGAATCACAGGCCTAAAGCAGATGCCCTATGCTGAATGTCTAAAAAACTCCACCTATACTCTGTCACATATCATCTACTCAGACGTGATCTTTGCTTAACATACAAGGCCATGTCAAACCCAGAGCTGTTGGACATGCTACACTTAAATAAATCCCAGTCCCTCAGAGCCACACACTCCAGGGATCTAAACTTTGTCATTACAATGAACAAAACATGCTGGAGGGATAGGTTCCTGACCCAGATTCTCCCCAGCCTCTGGAATAGACTGCCCATATATGTCAAACAGAGCGCCTCTATGGCCCTCTTCAAAAGGAACCTTGATGATTGGATAGGAGATAGGAAATTCACCCCGGGGATCACATCAGTCACCCTGCTAGACAGGGGTCCAGGGAAGTAAATACTGTGGAAAGAACTAGCCAGGAAATTGTTATGGCTAGGCTTGTATAGGCCCTAGGGCTGATAGCCTAGTACCAACCTATGAACCTATGAACCTATGAACTACAATAGCAGTTAGATGACCTGTGTGTCTGTGTGAACACTTGAAAGTTTTGAAATGTCCTGGATTATGTCTAAAAGCAAGAAACTAAAATACATTGGGGTGATCATTTAATATAATGCCCTTTTCACAATGTATCTCTCTAAGCACTTGTCGCAGCTGAAACAACCACAACACTAGCTGCCATTAAGCCTTTGTTCGTGCTTTATGCTTCCTTTACTGGAGCTGTCATTGCTTTCCCTTTGCTTGCTTAGAACCAAAGTTAATGAACTGAAAAAAATTAAAATAAAATGTATAAATAAATATGTGAATAAATAAGAAGTATCATAAGTAAATGCTGCAGCAGTTCCAATGGCCTGCTATTTTACTTTCCTTATACGAAGAGCAACAGTTCACCAGTAAGGAAAAAGGTAAAAAAAAAATAATGAAAAATAGAATGAAAGCAAATAACTACAACAGCAGTTAGAAGACATGTGTTCCTGTGTGCATGCTTACAACTTTTGAAATAGCCTGTATTATATCTTACAGCGAGAAGCTAAAATATATATTAGTCTAGCTATTATTTATGTAATACCTAAGTTAATTTGATCACAATCCCACATCTCAGCCCTGCAGAGTCAACAAAGTGAATAGGTGTATTTGTGTGTGTGTGTGTGTGTGTGTGTGTGTGTGTGTGTGTGTGTGTGTGTGTGTGTGTGTGTGTGTGTGTGTTTGTGTGTAGTCACGTGTCTGTATGTCTGTGTCTCTGCATCTTTGTATATGATTTTCTGTACTTGCATACATGCACACATACACAGACACACACACACACACACACACATACATGTGTGTGTGAGTGTGTGTGTGTGTGCGTGTGTGTGTGTAGTCACGTGTCTGTATGTCTGTGTCTCTGCATCTTTGTATATGATTTTCTGTACTTACATACATGCACACACACACACAGACACACACACACACACACACACATGTGTGTGTGTGTGTGTGTGTGTGTCCATGCATGCTCATGTTTGCATGTGAGTTTCTGCATGTGAGGCACTGCATTGCTGTCTGTGCATCTGTTTGTGTTTGTGTGTGTGTGTGTGTGTGCTTCTTTCTATACACATTTTTAAATAGTTATATAGCGTACCTTTTTGGTGTAAAAAAAATTCTCCAACAACCATATAGTCTATGTTGATGTTGTTCCTTCGGCTTTTCCCGGTTAAGGGTCACCACAGCAGAACTCCGGTCTGCTAATGATTGGCAGTAGATTTTCACAGTGCTGAGGTGCCAGCTCGACGCCCACCCTTCAACAAAGGCACGCTCATTCACACATGTCTTTCGAATGCCACTCGACCACAGGGAGGACATGCAGACTCCACACAGAAGGCACTCCAGCTGAGAATTGAACAGGAAACCCTCTTGCTGTGAGGCGACAATGCTACCGCTGCACCATCGTGGCTGTCAGTTCTACACCAACTTTAAAACATTAGGCAAACAAACTATTTTGCATCAAAAACATATAAAAATTGTATGTACTATTAAAAAAAATGCAGAACAATTTAAAAAATGGCCCATTTTATAACAGACCTTCCAGAGGTGGGAATGTTCTAGGCCTCATCACCCAGTTTATTGCTCTAGAATGCCAACCTTACTTTGTAAGGACCATATGCTCCTTCCTTAATCTATGCCTAATACCTGACATCCACCAATTAGGCACCATAGTATGACACTGCATTTAAACCATTGCCTATCCACTAGGTTGGCTGACAGTGAACAGGCTACTTCACTTCCATCTCATCAGCCAGCTCTTCTGGTTCCAAAAACTAATCAAACCTTGGTCATCTCAACTATAGCCAAAAATTCAGCCTTCCCAAACAGGTGACCCGTCCTCCAAGTCATAATCCCATCATATTGCTCTTCTTGCCCACCATCCCTGGAGGAACATATTAATGGCCATGTTAAATTTTAAATATTTTTTTTAAGTTAGTGCGGTATACATGAAAATATTATATACATTTAAACATGTTAATCTATCATTGTTATTTTGAGTAAGGGAGTGCATCTTATGAGAGTATTTTGTCATGTGATTTCATGCCATAGCTTTAGAATTTATTAATTTTGATTTTAAGACTAAGGATATATTTTAGAATGGTATTAGTTAAACTGAAGAAAATATTTAAAAAAATAAATAAACCTGATGTGTCATGGGAATTAAGATGCTGCATATTTCCAAATAATGTTGAAAACAACATTAATAGAGCACTCTAAAGGGAAGAATCTGTTAAGTTAGAAATTTCACCAAAGTTAAAAACAACTGAAGCAAAGCACTCAGTAATTCTAAAAATCTGATGGATACAATTGTAACTTTATTTTATTAATAAAACAAATGTTGTAACTGAACGAAAAGCAACAGAGAGCTGCAAAAACTGTTAAGTTCAGATATTTCTTGCAAAAGCTCTTTATCAAGATTACTGTGCTTGTTTCCTGTGTTTGTAATTCAGCTTTTTGAAATACTGTATCTTATAGATTTTACATGTGTCATGCTCAGATATGTAAGTATGGACTTGGACAGTATAGTTGGTCAGTGGTAGTATTGTTGCCTCACAGCAGGAAATTCACCAGTTCGATTTTCAGCTGGGGTGCCTTCTGTGTGGAGTCTCCATGTCCTCCCTGCATTCGTGTGGGTTTTCTTTGGGTGCTCTGGTTTTCTCCCACATTATAAAGACATACGTCTGGAGCGTTTCTCCCCAGGCCTATGCTGAAACATGTCTTTGTTTCAGAATCGGACTTCCCTGGTTAACAAATGTAAATGCCAGAAATCTAACTGTGTGTGCAATATACAGCTGATTTCGTTCAAGTGGAAAAGTTGTTTATCTCCTCCCTAGAGTGATCCATTAACACAGAGAGACATATATTTGTATAAAGTACTTTTATTATATTTTATTTTACAATTTTTTTATCAGGGTGGTACATTGATTACAGCTGACCATAAGATACACTGACCCTTGAAGAATGACCCTTAATGATATTTATCCAGTAGTCCAGCATTTACATTAATGAAATCACTATCCTCAATGAGAGTCAATGCAATACTAGACTTATCAATCAGATAGTAGCCTTCCTTGACCTGAAGGCTGACTGTGGACCAGAATAATACAACTACACTTTGAAATCTATAAAAAGTTACAACTTCTTTCATTTGAAAGTGAGATATTCATGATACAGTATATTGACTCTGCTATGCTGTAAGACAGAAGGCATAATAACAGAAATTATGAGGGTACATGTATCAAAATAACCACATGTGCAAGCTTTCAGCAAAATGCATAAATTGAATTAAACGTCACTGCCTTCAACAAAGTGGTCATGTTACCAGAACAACCAAAGACCTTCCAGTACTGCAAACAACTGTACACTACAGAAAGACAACCACTGTAGACCATTTTCATTAGAATAAGAGTATATGTCTTTACTAAAGTCAGTGTATATGTCAGAAAAATATGTATTAATGTGTGTGCTTAATGCTACTTAGAAACTGAATAAGTTAACATGTTTTTCATTCTATTTTATATGCACTGTTTTATATATAGCTGAGTTTCATATGAGACTAAAAGATGCTTTTTGAAACTGCAGTGTGCTTTCTGAAACTTGCGAGATGCCCTCTGACCTAGTAATTGCTAGCACAGCAATATTCATGTTTATGCCTTTTGGAAATGTACTTGAGAAGCAGGTGATTATCTGCTAGGTCAGGAAGAAATGAATGAACAATGCTATATTCTGTAATGTAATGATTTTAAACAATCAGCTCTGTTCGAAGTATGAGAACATGCACAGCTGCAGAAGTTAGAGATAACATAGACAAAGGACTGTTGGAGAAATGAACTGCAATCTATACTTGCTTTGTGCTCGAATTAGCCATAGTACCTTGAATGGTAACATTGCATATATCAAACCGGTGGTAGCCAAGGCCACATTGTTTTTCTTAGGAAGTTTCTCACAAAAATTGATAGTACAAGCAGAAAATTATATAAACAAGCACTACGACATAATGATGTTAAAACTTGTGATTTGCTACGTCAGCTTGGTAGGCAATGTCTTATTAGAAAATGTATAAAAATGCTTGCATTTCCTGATTCTAGTCAGACAAACTCTGTATTAGCATGTTTTTGTCTCCTTGCTTCAAGATTAAAGTGCAGCTTCAGCTTCAGAAGTATTTCTTTTGAGTGAGGAATTACAACCATCTGAGATTTTTAGACTTAGAAATGTTAAAAACAATGCAGACACTTACTACAAATGTAGAAAAACAAAAGTGGATAAAACGAGGAGCAATCCTTGAGAAGGGGACTGCACATCTCCAAAGAGAAGAAACCGATTTTGACATCTAACTTGTTTAGATATGCAGCTTTGTTGAGCCATGGGCAGTGCCATGTCTCAACAGGGGGGATGGTACAATTAGTGAATTGAGTGTTTACGATGTATGGATTTACAAACTGCACAAAAAATTTTTGTGCAGCATGCCATGTTTGTAACAAGCATCATGCACAAGTGGCATTGGAACCTAAGCAAGGGAATTTCCCTACACCACCGTATCCATTCCATACTATTTGTATGGATTTTATAGAGCTGAACAAATGCAAAAATAAGAAGTACTGTCTTGTCATTATAGATATGTTTTCCAAATGGGTGGAAGCTTTTCCAACAAAAAATCCAGATGCAGCTACTGTTGCAAAAGTCCTTGTTAAAGAAATTATTCCTAGATTTGGCATACCGGAAAAGATTTATAGTGACAATGGCACACACTTTGTGAATCAAACTATACAACAACTTAGCCGTTATTTTGGGATTTCTCTGAAAAATCATTGTGCATACCACCCACAATCTGCAGGATTATTAGAGAGGCATAATGGGGTTTTGAAAAATAAGCTTAGAAAATTGATTAGTGAGACACAAAAGAACTGGGTGCACTGTTTACCTCTGGCACTGTTGAGCATGAGAACTGTTCCAAATGCAAAAGGGTTAACTCCTTTTTGGGGGTAAATTTTGTTTGGGAGGCGTATTATACACCTCAATGTCTCAGAAATCTCTCATGCCTGCAGAGCAGGAGGCTCAGTTCACTTGCAGGGTATATGGTGATTTTGAATAACAAACTTTGCAGTTAAATTCTGTTTCAGATAAAGGCAAACCAGACCATCGGAAGCAGCAGTAGCCCCAGGCGCATGGGTCTTGAGTGAAGGTCGTGAAAAAAGAACTGGAGTTCTCCAGTGGGAAGGGTACTACTGTCGACACCCACCAGTCAAGATCGCAGAACGAGCATCCTGGATTCATTTGACACATTGTAAACTGGTTAAGAACTTTGAACTGGACAAAAACCTTGTTACTGTTGTACAACAAGAACAAAATGACCAGGTATAGAGTAAACAGAGATGCAGAACAACCTCAGAAAATTTGCATGATTATTCTGATAGCCATACTGATAACATTGATCTTTTTGTTGTGGCCTTTCCTTTCCCAGCCACAAAAGTTGAACTGATCAAACATGATGCATTACTCATAGACTGGCATCCAAACTTTAACACTTACCAAGCAATTAAATATGTGTATGCTGAGACTTTCAATGTTCTGAACTGCTGGATTTGCACAGCTATACCGACAGCAGCATATCACCGGGGATTATTAATGACTGCTGTCCCCTTAGGGGTCAATGAGACCTGGGAAAACTTGATTTTTGATACTTCACCTGTGAAGTCACAAGACAAAATAGCATTGTACCTACCTGTTACACAAAAAGGGATTGTACGTTTTTAAAGAATGACACTATTCAGGTGGGTTGGAGCAATTGCAATGTCACTGTTTCTTATAAAATCATTTGTTATATTAAACCCAGTAAGACTAAAACTATTTGTGATACAAACTCACGATGCATACTTTGCTAATATGCATAAGAGTGTTGATAAAGTCACAAGCATAATCCTGTTCTTTTAAAACAGCTTTCTGTTATTGATAAGAAAAATGTTTCATGGCGCAGGAGCAAGCTTATATCAATACTAAAGTAGCTGAGAATTGTTATATCCCTAGTAGGAATAAACACATTAAAAGCTATTCTTTTTCTAATTGTAACACCAACGGTGTGGTTTATTTAGCTCTTTGCTCAATTTGTGGATCATTTTATGTTGGCAAAATGGAGAGAAAGCTCAAATTAAGAATATATGAACACTTTTATGAAATTAGTAAACACAATATGAATAATGCAGTTTTTAAACACACTTTAACTTGCCCACAAGCCTCCTTTGTTTTTTTTGTAATTGAAATAGTGGCTAAGGAAATTAGGGGGGGGTATGTGGGAGACTAAACTTGAATACAGAGAGTTATTATGGCAAATTATATTGGAAGCTAACAGAAACCCTGGTTTAAATGATATGATATCTATCCTTCCAGTTTTAAAATTAAGGAGTGCTAAACTATAATCCTCCACTAGAGGGTAGTATAGGACTACAAAAGGTTTAAAATGACCATTTAAATGCTTTTTAATTAACTATTTATTTTTTATGTGTATTAAATAGATTTTTTATGTGTATTAAATAGATTTTATACTATATATTCTTCTTTTGATAAAGACTTTAGTATTTAAATATACATTTGCATAATATACAATACACAAAGTATTGGTGTTGAAGTGACAAGGAAAGTATATTTGAAAAGTTTTTAACTTTTAATGAATTTACATTTTAATTGAATCATTGATTTAATTGCTATGAATTCATTGGTGCACTCATTTAAACTGATGTATTTAATTGTAATGTTACCCAGGCTTGGTGTTTTGCTATCTGATGAAGATTTTCGAAAACGTACTTTCTGTGTGTAAAGCGTTAGTACCAGTGTTCTTGTGTGTTCAGTGCTTTCGGAACATTAAACTACTCAATTTGGCAGCAGTCTCGGTCTGGACCCTCATTTGGTTCTCAATTGCGAACGTTTTCATTTGGTTTTAATATTCATGTTTATGCCTTTTGGAAATGTACTTGAGAAGCAGGTGATTATCTGCTAGGTCAGGAAGAAATGAATGAACAATGCTATATTCTGTAATGTAATGATTTTAAACAATCAGCTCTGTTCGAAGTATGAGAACATGCACAGCTGTAGAAGTTAGCGATAACATAGACAAAGGACTGTTGGAGAAATGAACTGCAATCTATACTTGCTTTGTGCTCAAATTAGCCATAGTGCCTTGAATGGTAACATTGCATATATCAAACCGGTGGTAGCCAAGGCCACATTGTTTTTCTTAGGAAGTTTCTCACAAAAATTGATAGTACAAGCAGAAAATTATATAAACAAGCACTACTACATAATGATGTTAAAACTTGTGATTTGCTACGTCAGCTTGGTAGGCAATGTCTTATTAGAAAATGTATAAAAATGCTTGCATTTCCTGATTCTAGTCAGACAAACTCTGTATTAGCATGTTTTTGTCTCCTTGCTTCAAGATTAAAGTGCGTTAACCCGAACCTACCGTGTATTGATCATTTTTAAAGTATATTTTTCCTTTGACAGTTTGGTCCTTCGAGCCGGAAAACATATCTGTCACTCTTGCGCAGGTCAGAATTGGGCCTGGTGGCATGCACCCGTATGGAGAAGTGGCCACATCGGCTCTTCTGCTTTGAAAGACCTCCAACTGAATTGTCGTTTGAAAGAGGCCAGCCACTGTTTCTGATCTGGGATTGGAGGACGAGTCAACGCTCCAGTGGGATCAACACATGGAGGGTCAGGTAAGGAAGAATTTACCTTTTTTCTGTTTTAGATCAGGGACTTGTTACAGTATTGTTGTTTTTGTCAGGGAGATTTGCATGTGCAGATCAGGGACAAAAAAGATTGCTGTCTTGTCATAGATCAGGGAAACAGAATAGGTAGAGAGTTATTCTAGATAAACTGTGAAAAGGTGTAAATCGTGGTACCACGTGATAAAAAGGGTTACGTAACAATTTCTAACTTAGCTAAGGCAACATGGTAAATCAGTGCACAAAAAGTTCCCGAGACCCACCCTTAACCGAAGATGCGAAATACATGCAATTACAGCGTGCCGATAATGTTAGGTATTATACAAAATGGGTCAATAAATACAAATTTGACGGTGATCTAGATAAACCTTCACTTATTAAACTTGTTAGGCAACTTAAAACAGACGCTAAAGGTCAGCTAAAAAAGCAATGACAATTAGGAGTCCCTCAGGCACACAGGTGGTTTGAGGAAGCAAACCGCAGGAAACAAAAGATTAAAAATTCAAAAGCAATGTTCTTAGATAAAGAAGACAATAACTTGATAATAGCAACAGCCCCTCCGCCCCCTGCACTTCCCTTACCAGAATATGAAGCAATTGGACAAGCTTTTCCACCTCCGCTATTCCTGTGAAACCAAAACCGTTTGTCAGAGATCCTATCGAGACCAGGTCTCGAGCACGCAACTTAAGAGGGGATATTGAATTGTATGAAATGAATAAAAATTCACAAGCTATGAGTGAAGAAGAGATATGTCCACTCATAGAAGTACCAAATCCACAGGCAGGACAGGCAGGACAGGACCCAACCCTTCTAGTATATAGACCGTGGACACCGGAAGACATCCGGAAAGCCACAGAGGGAATTCCCCATCCAAAAGTTAATTTTAGAAAATTCTTAGAAGACTTACAGGGCATGAGGTTAAGTTACCATTTGAATGGAGAGGAAGTAGAGAAAGTAGTTAGACAAATTGTAGGTCCAGATTGGCACATGATCAGTGGCAACTGGAATCCCGTGTATGAGAACTTAGACCACTCCCACATAGTAATGCAGAACTGGACAACAGAGTGAAAGGTCTGACAGACCGAATCTCTGAGAAATGGAAGCCTAGGGCTGATTGGACTTGCATTAATCAATGCATACAACAAGAAGGTGAAACTGTTGATAGATATTATGCCAGATTATTAGAATGCTTCAATAACCATTGTGGAATGCAGGTACCTGAAGACCAAACACATGATTCCCCATATGAGCAACAGTTAAAGAATGCATTTTTAAAAGGCAGTATTGCACCCATTAGCAGCTTTATTACAAAGCACATGGTAGATCATCGTACAAGTAGATTACAGTCACTACTTGAATATGCAAGACATGCCAAAAGGCATTTTAATAGCAAAAAGAAAAAGAAAACTCAAGTATTTGCAGTAGAAGACGGATCAGAAGTCTTTGTAGTACAAACTGGGAAGAAGGGTAAGAAAAATACCCAGGGAAATAAACAATCTGATAAACAATCAGAAGACTTTGAAGAGAGAAAGAAAAGGGGTGAATGTTTTAAATGCAGGAAAAAGGGACATTTAGCAAGGGATTGCAGGCAAAATAAAAAGGTAACCACAGAAGACAAGGAGGGTGAGGACTGACTATATGGTAGTCAAGAATCACTGGATAAGAATAAACAAGAAAAGACAAGCGCAAATGTGATAGAAGGGGTAGAGGATGTGATAGAAGAGGTAGAGGATGTGCATGAAATCACAGATAATGAAGAAAATGACATTTTGGACTTGGCATTATTGAGCCTAGAGCTCTACTTAGCAGACACAAAACTGGAAGTTACACTTCTGGTAGAGGGGAGGGAAGTTAAATTCCTGTGTGACTCAGGGGCTTCACAGAGCCTGATACATCCTTCCAAACTACCAGAAAATTCAGAATCACTTGACTACATATTATTGAAAGCAGCTAATGGACAGCTGTATCAGGAGCCACTCTCCCACAACATAGCAATAACTGACCCTGTTTCAGGGATGACCCAGAAAAGCAAAATTGTTGTTTCTGCAAAATGCCCAGTGAATCTCTTGGGCAGAGACCTAATGCAGATATTTGGCATAGCCGTAGTTCCAACTATGCAGGGTATGGAAGCACAGCGACAAATGGATACTTTTGTAGTGCTACCGGAGGGTGAAACATTTTATTGGTACAGCCAGGACTTAGTTACGACTGGTCCAGGGGCAGTAACCGAAGAACTGATGAACATAGCCATCAGTAAATCCCCCTCCCTTGACACTGATAAACAGCATTTGTTGCATTGCACTCTATATTACTGTAACAGACCAGGACCTGATAAAGAATATGAGCAAGAATTGTTTAGAAACCATGCTAACAGATTAGCATTACGAAATTTGTACTGGGACACAGAAGGAAACAGTGTAGTAAGCTGTTCATTGCCCCAGGAATTCCTAGCACTTTACAAATCTAATTGATTACCACATGTGAGTTTAACTAAAGATAGAAATTTGAAGTGGGCAGACCTAGGAGAAAAAGTCACAAGATGGGAAAAGCAGACAGAGTTAGAACTTTCCGAACAAGGAGTACAAAAGCAGAGATTAAATTGGATAACGCAGACACACCCAGCTGTACACTCACAGGCAAGTGAGGATAGCTGAGTAGCACTCTTACTAGAGGAAGAGGAAAAAGCCTTACGAGGCATACCAGAGACTCTCTGGTCAACAGGGAAATCAGATGTAGGACTTATTCGTACAGCAAGACCAGTTACTATCACGCCAAAATCAGCATTTAGACCTCAAAAGAGACAGTATCCCTTGAGAAAGGATGCAGAAATAGGAATCAAACCTATAATACCTGCCTTACTTAAGGAAGGAGTATTGATAGAATCTCCTGATTCACCATGTAATACATCCTTATTTCCTGTTAGGAAAGCAAACAGAGAATGGCGTATGGTCCAAGATTTACAAGCTGTAAATGAAGCAGTTATACCCAGGGCACCTACGGTGCCAGATCCACACACTTTATTGAATGATTTGAAACCTCAAGAAAAGTATTTTTCTGTGGTAGATATTAGCAATGCATTTTTCTCAATACCGATACACCCTGACAGCCAACATTGGTTTGCATTTACATTTCAGGGGAAACGGTATACATATACAAGACTACCACAGGGATATTGTGAAAGTCCAACAATATTCGCACAAGAAATGGCAAGTACCTGGTGGGATTTATCCCACCGAAAGGCAGTCAGATTTTACTTTATGAAGACGACATTCTGCTGGCAGCCTCCACCCAGCAAGAATGCAGGGAGAAAACCATAGCATTATTACAATTTTTAGCCACTCAAGGATACAAGGTAAACAAAAACAAACTGCAACTTTGGAAAAAACAGATTAAATACCTGGGATATGTAATATCCAAAGAAGGCAGAATATTAGATGAAGACAGAAAAACAGCAATATTACAAGCACCTAAACCAACTACCAAGAAGGAAATTATGTCCTTCCTGGGTACTACTAACTTTTGTCAGAGTTGGATTCCAAACTATGCCTTGGAATCTGCTCTGCTGACCAACTTAATATTCAAAAAGCCGATGGCAGCACAAGATTTATTACAGTGGACACCAGAAGCAGAATCAGCTTTCTGCAAACTGAAACAACTGATAGCTTCTTCCTTAGTTTTAGGATTACCAAACTATCATAAACAATTTTTCCAAACTGTAGATTGTAAGTAAGGTTATGACATCAGTGTTAACACAACAGCATGGGGACAAACAACGCCCCATAGCTTATTATTCATCACAGCTAGACCCAGTGGCGCGATCCTTGCCCCACTGTGTACAAGCAGTAGTCGCAGCTCCAATGGCAGTGCAGGCTTCAGCCTCAGTAGTATTGTTCCACCCTCTCACATTGGGAGTGCCTCATGCAGTCGCGATTATTTTACTGCAAGAAAAAGTAGCATATCTTTCTCCTGCTAGACATCTTTCCTGTATGACTATACTGTTGAGCCAACTTCATATGACAATTGAACAATGCACAACTTTGAATCCGTCAACCTTGCTCCCAACCCCTGCAGATGGCAAACCACACTGCTGCCTGCAGGAGATTGAGCAAAAGACACTACCTAGAAAAGATCTTACAGATGTTCCCTTGGATGATGCCGAGGTGACATACTATGTGGACGGCTCGTGCAGGAGGGGTCCTACAGGACAGAATCTAGTGGGGTATGCAGTAGTTTCTGATACCGAGATTTTAGAAGCAAAGTCTTTACCACACAACTTATCTGCACAAGCAGCAGAATTGATTGCTTTGACAAAGGCATGTACCTTAGCAAAAGGTAAGAGAGTGAACATTTCTACTGTACATGTTTTTGCGCAGCAGTGGAAAAATAGAGGAATTATAACATCTACTGGTAAACCAATTAACCATGTGCAATTTATTTTAGACTTGTTAGACTCTATTCAGTTACCTCAGAAAGTAGCTATTTGCAAATACGTAGCTCATACCAAGCAACAGGATAGAATTTCAAAAGGTAATGCGAGGGCCGATACAGCTGCAAAACAAGCAGCTTCAGCTTCAGAAGTCTTTCTTTTGAGTGAGGAATTACAACCATCTGAGATTTTAGACTTAGAAATGTTAAAAACAATGCAGACACTTACTACAAATGTAGAAAAACAAAAGTGGATAAAACGAGGAGCAATCCTTGAGAAGGGACTGTACATCTCCAAAGAGAAGAAACCGATTTTGCCATCTAACTTGTTTAGATATGCAGCTTTGTTGAGCCATGGGCAGTGCCATGTCTCAACAGGGGGGATGGTACAGTTAGTGAATCGAGTGTTTACGATGTATGGATTTACAAACTACACAAAAAGATTTTGTGCAGCATGCCATGTTTGTAACAAGCATCATGCACAAGGGGCATTGGAACCTAAGCAAGGGAATTTCCCTACACCACCGTATCCATTCCATACTATTTGTATGGATTCTATAGAGCTGAACAAATGCGAAAATAAGAAGTACTGCCTTGTCATTACAGATATGTTTTCCAAATGGGTGGAAGCTTTTCCAACAAAAAATCCAGATGCAGCTACTGTTGCAAAAGTCCTCGTTAAAGAAATTATTCCTAGATTTGGCATACCGGAAAAGATTTATAGTGACAATGGCACACACTTTGTGAATCAAACTATACAACAACTTAGCCGTTATTTTGGGATTTCTCTGAAAAATCATTGTGCATACCACCCACAATCTGCAGGATTAGTAGAGAGGCATAATGGGGTTTTGAAAAATAAGCTTAGAAAATTGATTAGTGAGACACCAAAGAACTGGGTGCACTGTTTACCTCTGGCACTGTTGAGCATGAGAACTGTTCCAAATGCAAAAGGGTTAACTCCTTTTGAAATTTTGTTTGGGAGGGTGTATTATACACCTCAATGGAAATCTCTCATGCCTGCAGAGCAGGAGGCTGACAGTTCACTTGCAGGGTATATGAGGGGATTTCTGAATAACAAACTTTTGCAGTTAAATTCTGTTTCAGATAAAGAGCAAACCAGACCATTGGAAGCAGCAGTAGCCCCAGGCGCATGAGTCTGGGTGAAGGTCGTGAAGAAAAAGAACTGGAGTTCTCCGAAGTGGGAATGGCTGTACCAGGTACTACTGTCGACACCCACTGCAGTCAAGATCGCAGAGCGAGCATCCTGGATTCATTTGACACATTGTAAACTGGTTAAGAACTTTGAACTGGACAAAAACCTTGTTACTGTTGTACAACAAGAACAAAATGACCAGGTATAGAGTAAACAGAGATGCAGAACAACCTCAGAAAATTTGCATGATTATTCTGATAGCCATACTGATAACATTGATCTTTTTGTTGTGGCCTTTCCTTTTCCCAGCCACAAAAGTTGAACTGATCAAACATGATGCATTACTCATAGACTGGCATCCAAACTTTAACACTTACCAAGCAATTAAATATGTGTATGCTGAGACTTTCAATGTTTCGAACTGCTGGATTTGCACAGCTATACCGACAGCATACGGAGGATTATTAATGACTGCTGTCCCCTTAGGGGTCAATGAGACCTGGGAAATCTTGATTTTTGATACTTCACCTGTGAAGTCACAAGACAAAATAGCATTGTACCTACCTGTTACACAAAAAGGGATTGTATGTTTTTACAATAATGACACTATTCAGCTGGGTTGGAGCAATTGCAATGTCACTGTTTCTTATAAATGTTATATTAAACCCAGTAAAACTAAAACTATTTGTGATACAAACTACGATGCATACTTTGCTAATATGCATAAGAGTGTTGATGAGATACAGCATAATCCTGTTCTTTTAAAACAGCTTTCTATTATTGATAAAAAAATGTTTTATGCAGGGCAAGCTTATATCAATACTAAAGTAGAGAATTGTTATTTTGTTTGTGGGAAAAAAGCATATAAATGGCTACCTGAGAATTGGTCCGGCAGTTGTTTTTTGGGTTACCTGGTTCCGGCCATACGACACACTGCAGCTTTGCCTCAGGGAAAAATTCGAAACATCAGAGAGGCCATCAGCAAACCTAGAAGTCTGATTAAGAGACCCGAGAATCCAGTAGGATGAATCGAAGCAGGATGGAGAAACCATAACTCCATAAAAAACAAAGATAAACTGACACACATGGACTTGAGTGACACCATTATATCATGGCCAGGCATAGCCCCTGCATATGGCGCAGTGAAATCGATTTGGGAGCTGAGAAAACTGTCTAAATTTCTCGAAGTTATGAGCAATGCAACTTTTTCTGCTCTCGAATTAGTGACTGATGAACTGAATGCTATGAGAACTGTGATGCTTCAGAACCGCATGGCTCTTGAGTTCACCCTAGCAGCGAGAGGTGGTACGTGTGCTTTAATAAAAGAAGAATGCTGTTCATACATTCCTGACAACCAGCACGAAATAAACGATCATCTTGAGGTGATCCAGCAAGTGTCGACCATGACCAAACCAGGCCCAATCCCTCTGACGGACTTTTTCCAGAATTTGTTTGGGGGGTGGGGTAACATCCTAATGAACATCCTGATTGCCATTTGTGTGGGATTACTCCTCTTAGGAGCATGCATTTGTTGTGGTACTCCCTGCATGAAAAAGTTAATCAAAGAATTTATAGATATATCAGTTTCTGAGACTTTGTATCAAAGTACTGAAATTGAAGAATTGTTGAAATGTGAAACACTTTCATAAGTTTAAACTGAATGACTCTCTTAACTGCAAATCCTGAATGGAAGAGGTTAGGAGAAGAAGCAAACTGTTTATTCTTTTGAAAATAGAATTAAAAAGTATTAACAGGGGGGAAATGTCAGAAAAAATATGTATTAACGTGTGTGCTTAATGCTAATTAGAAACTAAATAAGTTAACACGTTTTTCATTCTATTTTATATGCACTATTTTATATACAGCTGAGTTTCATATGAGACTAAAAGATGCTTTTTGAAACTGCAGTGTGCTTTCTGAAACTTGCAAGATGCCCTCTAACCTAGTAATTGCTAGTACAGTAATATACATGTTTATGCCTTTTGGAAATGTACTTGAGAAGCAGGTGATTATCTGCTAGGTCAGGAAGAAATGAATGAACAATGCTATATTCTGTAATGTAATGATTTTGAACAATCAGCTCTGTTCGAAGTATGAGAACATGCACAGCTGTAGAAATTAGAGATAACATAGACAAAGGACTGTTGGAGAAATGAACTGCAATCTATACTTGCTTTGTGCTCGAATTAGCCATAGTACCTTGAATGGTAACATTGCATATATCAAACCGGTGGTAGCCAAGGCCACGTTGTTTTTCTTAGGAAGTTTCTCACAAAAATTGATAGTACAAGCAGAAAATTATATAAACAAGCACTACGACATAATGATGTTAAAACTTGTGATTTACTACGTCAGCTTAGTAGGCAATGTCTTATTAGAAAATGTATAAAAATGCTTGCATTTCCTGATTCTAGTCAGACAAACTCTGTATTAGCACGTTTTTATCTCCTTGCTGCAAGATTAAAGTGCCTTAACCTGAACCTACCGTGTACTGATCATTTTTAAAGTATATTTTTCCTTTGACAGTATAAAATAAATTAAATATATAAAGTCCAAAGTACAAAGAGTAAGCCTTAGGGTGTGTAAAATTCTTCATCTCTTTCTTCAGCTGTGTCAGTTTCTGATGCTCTAGGTCCATCTTAGTATCAATAAAAGAAGATCCCTATTATTAAGTCTGGTATAATGCTTGGCTACTCTGCAATTATGGTCTTGATGGTGGGGGTCAAGAACAATCCAGCCGAGTGTACACCTTGGATACATAAAGGAAGAAATATTGGTTCAATCCATTTTTTGATATATTATTGATTGTGTATACATGATATTTCCAAAGTAGATTTAAACTCTCTGTTGGCCTCATCTGCTATGGAATTCCATTGGTCCATCTCTCTGTGAGGTATTGCTTCATCATAACTCCAGTGCTGCTGCACTCTCTGTCCATCATTTTTATCTGTGCAATGAGCCAACCCCATGCAATGCTTTTAGCTCATTTACTAGTGCTTTTAGTCACAGACCTGTATATAATGTCCTCTCACCTGATCTTCTTCTAGACTATCTCTGTCAGCCATCTTAATAGTGCTAGCTACTTTTCTCTGTACACGTTCCAGAAACTATATTTTTTCCTCTCTAAGGTTACCATATCTGTACATAGTGTTGCAGGTTAGATTAGAAAAGCCTCTCTTCCTGAACCTTTATCGCTCAGTATATATCCTGTAGGGGTTGTTTTGTTAAAATCTCACACATCATTTGGGAACATTCTAGGTTTAAAAATGATCCCCTCTGCCATTTTTCATCCTGTGCCACTTTTCACAGCACTCCCCCACCTTGTACTGCTTCCCCATTACATCCTTAGGAAAACATGTCCTTGTAGTTGATATAGTCAGACATAAGTAGCAATGTCTCTCTACCACACGAAAGAAAGCCAGTGAAATTCCAAAAAGACAATTTAATAAAATACAAGTCACACACAAAAAAATGCTCTAGTGCCTCGGCTTTAGCAAGCCTTTTACAGAGGTGCGTGTTTTTTTTTTTTTTTTTTTATGCCTTGTATTCTGTTTATTAGGAACCTCTGTGACTGCCCCACTTGTTGAATATGCCTGGTCAAGCACATACAGAAGTGGGCATTATCTTCAGTGACTGGTCTAATGGAAAGACAAGTACAGCAGAACAATGACTTTTTGTGAACTACATGCCATACCCTTGTTTATAAGTTGTGCACCACAGAATGATTTCCTTACTTCCATATACACATAATGGTCAAAGGCTAGGTTACCATCTACAGGCATTCCCAAATCCCTGACCACTGGGTCTACCCTTAGAGGTATATTATCAATGTGGTAATTTCCAGGGGTAGCCATCGTCCCGTAGAATACTATTAGGTATTTCTTGGCATTGAGTTTTAGAATGGCTCTGGCACTAGTTATTGGTCTGTGTGAGGCCTTCATAGGGACCAGTGGAAACTACGGTGCTTTCAGCCAATGAAGCAACATCAGAGGCAGGAGAGATGGTAACCTCACTGTTCCCTGGAGCAGCCCTGGATGTTGCTTGTGATGGATTGGGGATTGTGTAACCAAGCTTAGATACTACTACTGCCATGGCAGTCACTGTACATAATTCTATAATAATGGTAGAAATGTTAAGAAAGGGTACTAACAAAGGAAGGGAGGGAAAGAGGGAGAAATTTAAACAAAATCAATTTATAAACTATAAGGACATATTTATAAATAATGACATCATACAAATTATAAATACATCTGCAAAAAAAACTAATAAAGTGAAAAGCAGCACTGTAGTATGACATATAAAGTGTGTTACCTAACAGAATGGTGGCAGGTAAACATTCTGATGGGGATTTACCTCTTGCTCCTATTACACTTGTGTGTAGGAGTGTTACTACTCCTGCACAGCAACTGTATGACATTCTGAGTCACTGACCACTTGCCTAATGCACCTGTCATTTAATGTAAAACATTGGTGCATACATACAAGTGAAATGGTCACATAAACTACCCAAATGATTGTTCATTCATGTTTAGCATACCATATAAACTTCAGTATCAATACTTATTTATATATACACACCCACACTTACCACAATAGAGGTGAATGTCATGCATGCTACTGATGCCACAGAACTATTGTAATAGTACAAATAATTTCTAAAACAAGTGCATTTAAATAAAGTAAGTAAAGACATATGCACATTTGCACCTGGAAAACCTTTCCATCTTCTTTCAGTGTAGTAGAGAATTCTTTTCTATGGTCTCCTGAGCTAAAGATTAAAATATGACCATTTAGCAACATGCCTATGACCTATTATGTTCTAAGCCAAAACCAAATAATCTCTACAGTCTAGACAGGTAATTACAATTCATCTCACGTGCCCTTACTCTGACCACTTCTTCCTATTGACTTAGAAAGTAAGAAAGGTACCTCCACATGTCACTGTAAAGTTGCCTGCACTGCTCAACAGAGTGAGGTATGCCAGAGACATTGATGACAGCCCTGGCAAGGCAGATCCAAATGTCAACCTTATTCTGAGAACCCTCATAGATACCCACAAGCAGGTACTCTCTGTGATCCCAGTGCATCAAATAAAGGGATATTTTTGACTTCTTACTGCACCACCAGGAATCCCTGCTTGATCCAGTGCCATTATATGTGATAGCTATACTCTAGATCTCATTACAAAGCAAAATGGGTGGCATTTTGTTCTCATGGCCATATTATGTTTTGGCAATTCCCATGCAACATAGATAATTTCAGTAATGACCCTTTGGTTGGGTGTGAAAAACAGTGCTGCAAGTGTTGATATGTCTTACTGGCATAAAGGTATGAATAATGACATTACATATATGCACTGCCTGCATAAAGTTGTGATTTCAGAGTAGATTTTCTGTTTAGCACCTCCATCAGCTACAAATCTAAAATATATTGCATGATAACTTATTTGTGTCACTGACTTCTCAACAGATGTTAGTGGAGTTCCAAAGGTGTTCAGGCAGGCTCACAAGAGTGAGAGACCCTCTTTGCAGAACTATGGCCACAGCTGCCAAGTGTAGAAAAAGCAGTTCAGAAACGTTCATGATTCAGACTCTCATTTGCATGATCCCCATGCTCAGAGGCTCAGTTTTAAGCAATGTAAACTCCAGCAGCCACTGAGGGGCTCATCACTCTACAAGTAGCAACCTATCTGACTTGTAGTGCAAGGGGGTTGATGATTATGCTCTGATATTCAGAAAAAGACAAAGCAGTTAAGATCCAGAGTGGTGCAAGGCCTGACAATTGGTAAGTGCCCTACGCTTAAGCTGTTAAGGTCAGGTCTTGCACCAGGCAGTAGAATCTGCTTGTACTGACCAGCAAATGACAGCAGCAGAACAAAAAAAAATGTTTCTGTCTGCTGTCATTGCCAGTAAAATTTTCTGAAGTATACGGACCCTGAAACTGAAATGTATGTCATTATTTAGAGACTTTGATACTCTGTGGTTTGTCCAAAAACAGCAGTTGTTATGATGAACAGACCAAAAACATGAAGCAATAATCTGGACATTCTACAAAAATCTCGACTGTTAAGAGGCATGAAGGTTGGTGTGAATGTAACAGAGTGTGTTGCACTGTCTTCCCTGTGTAACTAGTAGTACATGGAGAAGATGAAGCTCCATGCACTACAAAGAATTATGATTGTGTCACCAATCATAACCTAACATTCACTTCACAAGCATTTCTTGGTATCCATGTTTCGAACACATAATAACCAAGTTATGGCTGGCAACCCAGTCATAATCATCTATGTGTTACAGCTGCACAGAATAGATTAAAAGGAAGCCAAATATCTTGCTTTCTGAAGTAAACCTTAACGTTTGTGACTTTTGCTTTAGTTTATCTGCTTCAGCAAGTTCTTCTTTGTGATACCATGCATGCAATGTGAGGTTTTAATGTAGTCTGGCCATTTGTAATCTACTACTACAGTAAGAAATACAAGAGAAGAAGTTCGATTAATCAAAAGGGAAAGTTAAATGTCATGAAAATTCTTGAAGTGAAGGAGCAGCTCAACACTAAAGGCACAAAGCAATAGTTTACCGAACGGAAACTTATAACAACATTACGCAGGTGTTAGGAGCATTGTCTGATGTTGTTTTGACAGTTTGCTCAAGTCTGTGATCAATGATTGCAATCATTAGTAGTGCACACCTTTTGCATGTGTAGTAATGCAGTCATTGCTATATATATGCTATAGTGTCATGGGGACAGGAGATTTTTCATTCTGGGAACTTGAAGCAGTAGCAGTATCACAGCTGACTTTGGCCTTTAATGGAGATGACGGTTAAAAGATTTTACTAAATGTATTGCGAATGCTAGTAGCTAACTGCAAAGCAAAGACACTTGCACACTATTGCATATTTGGGCAGTGGGACACTTGTAGATCAGGACATGCAGAGTCTGAAGTAAAATATAAAGCTAGGCAAACACCATGGCTGAAAAAACAAAAAAACTTTAATGTGACACGAACAAAACCAGTACAATTGGTAAGCGCTTTCACAGTCATAAGACTGCTTCTTCAGACCTAGCACTAAACACTTACTACCATCTATTTAAAACCCAAATTAACTAATCAAAAAATTCATTTAATATAATGGTACAGCAAATTGTTAAAAAAACACAGACAGAAAAACACTACACTCTATATAAAAATGCATCTAAAACAAATCTATATTACTCATATCTACACCCGTTATATTTAAAAAATAAATTATATATATATATATATATATATATATATATATATATACACAAATATCTAAATAAAGAATATAAATACAATAATAAAACACAACCCGTAAAATATCAATGTGGGAGTGACCGAGGTCTGAGTATACGGATT
Organism: Protopterus annectens; assembly: GCF_019279795.1. Classification (NCBI taxonomy): domain Eukaryota; kingdom Metazoa; phylum Chordata; order Ceratodontiformes; family Protopteridae; genus Protopterus; species Protopterus annectens. Next base: position 227,916,935 of record NC_056738.1, read on the forward strand.
AAGGAGATGTGATTATTAATGCCAGGAAATCTATCTGCATTAAGGCATACTATCCACTCTTGTATTTTTTTTTTTTTTCAGTGAAATTCCAGAAATCACCACTTCTCATACTCATAAGTAAGGTTTCTAGAATGAAAAATGTAAAACTACGTATCTCATCAAATTCAGAGACATGTTGAGCTAAAGCATTTTTTAATTTCCAATGTCTAACATCATTCACATGTTCTAAAATCCTATTTTTAAAAAGATCTACTCATCTTCCCTACATAAAACACAAAACACTCTGTGCAAAATGAAAATAGACCAAATCCTTGCTCATACAGTCAGCATAGAATGAAGTTTCTATAACAAAATCTTATGTGGGATGTTTGAATAGGTTACCAGAATGGATAAACTTACACACTTTACATCCCCTGCATGGAAAGGTCCCTTCACACTGTGAAGGTGATGTATAAAGCTCCTCATAGTCTTATAACAAAGTTGCCTCTTCAAAGACATACTGTTCCTGAAAGTAAACATTCAGTCCTTCATCAGCCAATCGACTTAATCTGTCATCTGCACACAAAGTTGCCCAATTTTTCTTAACAATATCCCAGATGACATTAACATTACTAGTATAGGTCAATATCATTCTAGCACCTCCCTTCTATACTTACCTGTTCCTCTGGTTCTCATCTTGGAACTGTTATATATCACCTTCACAGCATGAAGGGATATTTCCATGAAGGCGATGTAAAGCGTGTAGGTTTATCCATTCCGGTCATCTGTTCATACATCCCACACAAGGCTTTGCTATAGAAACTTCATTCTACATTGACTGTATGACTAAGGATTTGATCCAATTACCTTTTGCACAGATTGTTTTGTGTTTTATGCAGAGAAGATGAATATGTCTTTTAAATATAGGATTTTAAAACATGTGAATGATGCTAGACATAGGAAATTAAAAAATGCTTTAGCTCAACGTGTCTCTGAATTTGGTGAGAGACATAGTTTTGAGTTTTTTGTTCTAGAAACCCTAGTTATGAGTATGAGAGATGGAGATTTCAGGAATTTCACTTAAAAAAGACAACAAGAATGGATTGTACACCTTGATGAAGATAGAGTTCCTGACATTAATGAGATTGTCTCTTTAAAGGCTAAACTGAGATCTCAGCAACTCCCACATTGATTTTTATAGATAGAGTTTTATTATTTTGTTTATGTTTTTTATTTAGATTATAGGTTCATAGTTTAATAGGTGGTACTAGGCTAATGACCCTGGAGCCTTTACAAGCATTTCCCATAGGATTACCCTGGCACTGGGCCACCCGACCTTAGTTCCCAGTGCCTCTGTCAAGTAGAGCCACTGGAGTGATCCCCGGGGTGAAGTTTATATTTTCCATCCACTCATCAAGATTCCTCTTGAAGAGGGCCAGTGAGGTGCTATGTTTGACATGTATGGGAAGTCTATTCCATAGCATGGGCAGTCTCTGGGTTATGAACCTTTCCCTCCAGCACGTTCTGTTGATTGTGGAAATGAGGTTGAGGTCTCTGGAGTGTGTGGTGCGGAGGGATTGGGATTTCTTTAGATGTAGCATTTTTAACAGAGATGGGTCAGGCATGGCTTTGTAAGTCAGGCAGGGATCACCTCTAAGTAGGTGATATGAGACAGAGAATAGTTGGAGTTTTTTGAGTCTGTCCATATAGGACAAGTGTTTAAGGCCTAGAATCCTCTTTGTGAGGTACTTTTGTGGCCTCTGCAGTTGCTGCAGTTGTCCAGTGATGTACATGCCATATGAGGCATTGCACTCGATGAATGGCCTAATGAGGGAAGAGTAGAGGGAGACAATGAACTCTTTCTTCCCAGATGCAAAACCCTTAGTAATGGGATGTGCCACATGGAAGGACTTTCTGACCACAGTAGCAATGTGGTGATCGAAGCAGAGGTTGCTGTCAACCTGTGTTCCCAGATCTCTTATAACTCCTTCTGTGTTCAGTGAACTTCCATTGATGTGGTAATTCATGGGAAATGGGTTTTTCCAAAGGGGATGACAACACATTTTTTGGCATTGAGCTTAAGGCCATGGTTCTGACACCAGTCATTGGTCTCAGTTAGGCCTTTCTGTAGGATGTCGACATCACTTGGGGAGTTAATAATAGCTCCCAACTTGCAATCATCTGCAAACTTTGTCAGCCAGAGTCCCTTCATGTTGGCCTGGACTTTAGAGAAGTAGATACCAAACAGGAGAGGACCCAGGACTGAACCCTGTGGGACTCCACTGGTGAATGGTCATCAGTCTGACTTGGAGTCAGCTACTTTCACACTGTGGGTTCTATCTGGGAGCCAGGTTGCAACCCACCTAGTGGTATATGGGTTGATGCCTAACTTACTGAGTTTTTCTATGATTCCTGAGTGGGGAATGGTATCAAGGGCCTTGGCCAGATCAAGGTAGGCTGTGTGAACAATGTTGCCTTTATTCACTGCTCTGGTGACTGACTCAAAGAATTTGACCAAGTTGAGCAGGCATGATCTACCCTTCACAAATCCATGCAGTGTGGGATACAGAGTTTGGAGATTCCCTATATCCTTGTTTATTAGGTCCATAATGATACGTTCCATAGCTTTGCATATCAGACTTGTTAGGCTAATGAGCGATAATTCCCAGGGTCTGTAGTCACTCCTCCTTTGTGGAGATGGATGACTGCAGCAGTGCACAATTCAGTAGGGACAAAGCCAGAGATGGGGCTGTGATTGAACAGGGCACACAGGTGAGGTGCCAGTTTACTCTGTAGTTCATGTAGAACACAACCAGGATATTGTCTCATAGAAGCTGTATTCTTGGCCTTGGACAGTGCTGTTTTAAACTGTACAGCAGTAATACTGGGTGCCTGTCAATCTACTGTTAATGTGATAGGTCCTTTGGGAGGGGAGAGTGGGTAAAGTTGGCAATGAATCTGTCGGCCAGTATATTGGCAATATCTGTTGGCTCGGTATAGGAGGTACCACTGTGCAGTAGCTCAGAGCAAATCTGGGTATTGCCATGGAAATTCTTTACATAACTATAGAAGGCCTTGTGGTTGTCTTTACTATCTGCCACAATTCTGTTTTCATAGCTAGCTTTACAGCATTTGATGAGGGATCTCAACTTTTTGTTGAGGCTAATAAGGGAGAT